>NW_026915810.1:0-72160 GCF_034315485.1 Pezoporus occidentalis | reverse complement strand
GCCGGGACACCCCCAAACCCGCTGCTGGACTTAGGGCAGGGCTTGGGGGGTCATTACACCCCTGTCACCCCTTGTCGTGCGGGGCCTCCGTGTCCCACCACCGGGGCCTCCAACCCCCCCGCCTGGCCTTTTGTCCCCGACCCGGCTGGGTTTGGAGCCGGTGCCGCAGGGTCCCGGTGTGGGGTTCGCCCCTTTCCTGTCCTGGGGGGCAGCCACAGCCCCTCGGGGCCCCCCAGACCCCCCTTGGGGCTGGTGGGAGCCGGTTGTTGGGGGACAAATGACAGCGGGGGGGTGGGGGGGGGTGGGGCGGCTGCAGGAAGCAGCTCCCGCCTTTGTCTGGCGGCGGGTTCGGTTTCCTGCGGCCGGGACGGGGCTGGAGCGATGCGGGGCGGGGGGACGGGACATCAAAACAACGGGAAGGAGACTGGAATAGGGAAAGGGAAGGGAAGGAATAAAAGGAAAAGGAGGGAAAAAGGGAAAGAGGAGGAAAGGAATGAAAAGCGGGGGTGGGGGGAGGGAAAGAAAAGAGGAGGAAAAGCAAGGAACATAAAGGGATGGGACTGAAGGAAAAAGAAAAGGGGGGAGAAAAAGAAAGGAAAAAAAAAGAAAGTGGAAAAAATGGGAAAAGAAAAAAGGGAAAAAATAATGAAAAATGGAACGGAAAAATAAAAGAGGAAAAAAGGACAAAGAAAAAAGAAAAAGAAAAGAATGAGAAAACACGAAAAAGAAAAAGGGGAGAAGGGGGGGGGGGGGGGGGAACAGGGAAAAGGCCAAAAGGAAAGCCAAAAAAAAAAAAAAGGAAAAAAGTCAAACTGATCCCAAGTGACCAACCAAGCCCAAAGCAGAATAAAAGAAAAGGGAAGGAAAAAAGCCAAACGTGGCACAAAGGAGCCGGGGGGGTCGTGGCCAGCGCGGGCAGATGCTGGGGCAGATGTTGGGATGTGCTGCTGCTCCTGTGGCCCGTTCCCGGTGGACGGGGATGTGGAGGGACCCCTGTGCAGCGAGCGGGTGAGCGCCGGGGTCTCCCTTCCTGTGGGGGGGCTCGGCCTCTCGCCACCTTCAGGGGGGTAGAAGCAGTGATGGGGAGCGAGACCCCCCCCTTTGGGTATTGGGGATGTTGCTGGTTTGGGGATGCTGTGTCTGTTGGGGGGTGCCCGGTGCCAGGCACAGCCGGGTGCTGGAGGGGGGGCACACAAAGGCTGCTCTGTGTCCATTGGATGCGACAGGAGCAGCCAGTCGGGGTGCTCAGGATAACTCCTGCTCGCTCCCATTTTGCAGGAGGGGGAAACCCATGGTGAACCCCAAAACCATCACCGGGGGGGGGGGGAAGTTGGCCACCAGCCCCCTCACTTTTGGCCTCCAACCCCCTCATTTTGGGTGGGAAAGGGTAAAAATACCCACTTTGGATAGGAAGAGGAGGTGGGACGGCGCAGAGCTGGTGCCTGCCTATGCCCCCGGTTGTCACCTCCCCCCCACCGCGGCCCCCGCACCTCATCCCCATTGGGGCTGGTGGCTGCGGGGGGGGGGGGGTGGTGATGTGGGGGGGGCTTTCTCCCGCAGCCATCCCGTTGTCATGGTTATGGGATGATGGGAAGCAGGAGCGATGCGGGTGGCTTCTCCCCAGCCGCTCAGCTCCTTGTCCCCCCCATGCCCGGGGGCCAGGACCCACCGGGTGCCAGTGGGGACCGGGTGATCCCGTGTCCCACTCGGCTTCCCGCATCCATGAGCCGTATCCCGAAGCAAAGTGGGGCTGGGGGCGCTGGGGGGCGGCCTCTGAGCCGCAGCCCCATCAGGCGCCCGCCGCATCTCTCCGGGCAGAGCAAGGAGAAGGAGAAGATGAAGGAGGGCAAGGAGAAGGACGCCCGCTACACCAATGGCCACCTTTTCACCACCATCACCGTGTCCGGCATGACCATGTGCTTCGCCTGCAACAAGAGCATCACGGCCAAGGAAGCTCTGATCTGCCCCAGTGAGTAGCCAAAAGGGCTTTGCCAGGGTGGCTGTATCAGGGTGGCTTTGCTACGGTGGCTTTACCAGGGTGGCTTTGCCATAGTGGCTTTGCTAGGGTGGGCACCACAGTCCCCATTGCAAGAGGCTGATGGCTTCAGCTTTGGCTCCATGGAGATGCTCGCCCCATGGAGGTGACCTGGCACATCCCCATCGATGCCGGGTGGAGCCTGTGGCACCATGTCCTGTGGCACTGGGGGGTGGTCAATGGCACTGCAGAGGCTCAGCTGCTCCCTTGGCAGCTGCAGCTCCATAATCCGCATCCACCCGGATTCCCGCTGCATCTGCTCCCATCGCTCCGGCACTGGCGGCGTTCCGGGATGGGGGTGGCGGGAGGTGTCTGCATCACCTCTCCCTGCCCCTTGTGTCCCCCCCCCCCAGCCTGCAACGTCACCATCCACAACCGCTGCAAGGACACGCTGCCCAACTGCACCAAGGTGAAGCAGAAGGTGAGTGCCAGGCGGGACAAGTGACACTGTGGTCGCATGGGCACCATGGGGACATTGTGGGGACACGGGGACATGGTGCCACCCCCATGACGCCTCCGCTCCCCTCCTGCAGCAACAGAAAGCGGCTCTGCTGAAGAATAGCTCGGCGCTGCAGTCGGTTTCACTGCGCAATAAGAGTGAGTGGGGTGGGATGATGTGATAGGGTGAGATGGGATGACGGGATGGGATGACGGGATGAGCCAGGGGGTGGGGGTGGACAGGATACCCCCCTCTCGATGTTGCCCATCACTGTTACATCACAAGAAGGCCTCGATTCCCATTGCTTCATCTCCATCCCTGTCCCCCCATCACTTCATTCCTATCCCTGTGTCTCCGACCCATCCTTATGTCCCTTATCCTGTCCCTATGTCCCCATCTGTCCCTCCCCATCCCTGTGTCCCTATGTCTTCATCCCTATCCCTGCATCTCTGACCCATCCCTGTGTCCTCATCACTTAATGCCCATCCCTATGTCCCCACCTCTTCATCCCTATCCCTTTTTCTGCCTGCAGGGATGCGGATGCCAGGGGCGTGCAGTATCCCCCATATGTATGCTTGGGGGGTGTTGGGGGGGTCATGGCTCTGACCCTCCCCGGTGTTATCCCTCTTTCCCCAGCTGCCATCCGGGAACGCCCCAACTCTGCCATTTACCCCTCGGAAAGCTTCCGGCAAACACTGCTGGGCCCCCGCCGGGGCCGACCCTCCCTTTCCCTCTCCAAAAGCGTCTCCACCACCAACATCTCAGGGTAAGCACTGGGAAAACCGGGGCTGGGTGTCCCAGGGCTGTCCCCTGGGTGTCCCCGTCACATCCCACCCATCCAAAGGACGTTCAATGATGAGTCTCCGCTGGGAATACGGCGGATCCTGTCCCAGTCCACGGATTCCCTCAACATGCGGAACCGCACGCTGTCCGTGGAGTCGCTCATCGATGAAGGTGGGGACACAATGGGAATGGGGGGACATGGGATGGGACATGGGACCCCCCACACACACCTTGTGCCACCCTCCCCGCAGGTCCTGATGTGATCCTGAACCAGCTGATGAGCGACTTCGAGACGGACGGGAAGGACTTCGAGGCGGATTCCTGGAGCCTGGCGGTGGACAACAGCTACCTGCAGCAGCACAAGATGGATGTGATGAAGCGCCAGGACGTCATCTATGGTGAGCAGGACACGGGGGTGGGTCAGGGACGCAGGGACAGGGAAGAAGAGATGGGGATACAGGGACAGAATAAAGGACATAAAAATGGCTTAGAGACGCAGGGGTGGGGATGAAGAAAAGGAGAGACAGGGACAAGGTACAGGAGACATGTGAAGGGGTCTGAGACTCATGGATGGGGATGAAGCGATGGGGACACAGGGACAAGGGAGGAAGAGATTCGGACACAGCGACAGAGTAAGAGACTTAGGGATGAGTTAGAGATGCAGGGATGGGAATGAAGGGATGGGGAAACAGGAACAGTTTAGGGGACAGGGATGGGATTGAAGCAATCGGGACACATGGATGGAGATGAAGTAATGGGGACACAGGGATGGAGCTGGAGTGATGGGGGACACCCAGTGGCAGCAGCTGCTCGCGCTCTCACCCATCCCATCCCATGCCATGGCAGAGCTGATCCAGACAGAAATCCACCACGTCCGCACGCTGAAGATCATGGGTGCCGTGTTCCGCAAGGCCATGCTGGAGGAGCTGCAGCTCGACCCGGCCTCGGTGCACAGGATCTTCCCATGCGTGGATGAGCTGAGCCAGATCCATGAGCGCTTCCTGGCACAGCTCCTGGAGCGGCGCCGCGAGTCCCTGGCCCAGGACAGCAACAAGAACTTTGTCATCAACCGCCTTGGGGACATCCTGGTCAACCAGGTAAGGGGCCAGTGCAGGCAGTGGGTGCTATGGGGGGCACTCACATGGCCTCGCTGAGGTCCCCTCGTGTCCCCAAGTTCTCCGGGAGCAGCGCAGAGCAGCTCAGGAAAGCCTACTCGGAGTTCTGCAGCAAGCACACCAAGGCCGTGAAGGAGTACAAGGACCTGCTGGCCCGAGACAAGCGCTTCCAGCAGTTCATCCGGGTGAGCATCGCTGTCCCCATCCCTGCATCCCTGACCTACCCCTGTGTATCCATTGCTTCATCCCCATCCCTGCATCCCTGACCCATCCCTGTGTCCCCACCTTTTCATCCCTGTCCCTGCATCGCTGACCCATCCCTGCATCCCCATTGGTCACTGCTAATGGCACTTCTTCCCTTCCTCCTCCTCCTCCTGGCCAGAGGATGGCGCGGTCCCCGCTGCTCCGCCGTCACGGCGTTCCCGAGTGCATCCTGCTGGTGACACAGAGGATCACCAAGTACCCTGTGCTCATCGAGCGCATCCTGAAGAACTCCAAAGGTACCGGGATTGGGAGCAGATGGGACAAACCCACTGGCTCCAACCCTGCCTACATCCCAACCCCTTTGCTTCCAGACAACGAGGGTGACTCCGCGGACCTCTCGCGGGCGCTGAGGCTGGTGAAGGAGCTGATCTCGTCCATCAACGAGGAGGTGCACGAGTGCGAGATGAACGCGCGGCTCTGGGACGTCTACAGGCGCGTGGACGGCCGGGCCAAGGTGCAGCTGCCCTGGGAGAGCCGCGCCGGCGTCTTCGGCCGCGATGAGCTCCTGCGCCGCAAACTGGTGCACAGTGGGTGCATGCTCTGGAAGACCGCGGCTGGGCGCTTCAAAGGTGGGGATGGAGGTGCCAGGGAATGGGGGTGGAGATGCCAAGGGATGGGGATGCTCTGGGACCAGGGTGCTTGGGATAGAGGCGCCAGGGCATGAGGATGGAGGTGCCAGGGACTGGGGATGGAGATGCCAAGGGATGGGCATGCTCAAGGAGCAGGGGGCTGTGGGATGGAGATGGCAGGGGATGGGGGTGCCAGGAAGTTAGGGTACCAGGCTATGAGGGTACCTGGGTGCGATGATGGTGCCAGGAGTGAGTACCAAGGGATTGGAGGTGCCGAGGGGTGGAGATGCCAGGGCACAGGAGTGCCAGGGGCTCCTCACCCTTAGCAAGCCTAAGGGCCACCCACCTCAGCATCACCTCCCTGTGCTCCCCCCAGATGTGCTGGTGCTGCTGCTGACCGATGTCCTCATCTTCCTGCAAGAGAAGGACCAGAAATACACCTTTCCCATGCTGGTGAGCACCAGCACCCGGACCTTTGCACCCTGACCGCTTGCATCCCGTCCCCTTCACATCCCATCCCCTCACATCCCACCCTGCCGCAGCCAGGCTGTCACTTCAGTGCCCTCCTGTTTCCTGCAGGACAAGCCGGCCGTCGTGTCCCTGCAGAACCTGATTGTGCGGGATATCGCCAACCAGGAGAAGGGGATGTTCCTGATCAGCGCCGCGCCACCGGAGATGTACGAGGTCCATGCCGCATCCCGTGACGACCGCAACCACTGGATGAAGCTCATCCAGCAGACAGTCGGGCTGTGAGTGTCATCCCATGGGATTGGGTGGCTAGATTTGGGGATCTCCATGGATTAAGGATGGGGAGTGCGAATGTGGGTGCAGCTCCTAGTTGGAGCCTCTGAGCCTGGGCTGGAGGCAGCTGGTGGGAAGGGGGGACAGGATCTCTTTTCCCCTCATCTCATCTCCATCATCCCTTTCCCATTAACTTCCCCATCATCACTTCTCTTTCTCTTCCCCTTCCCTTCCCTTGTCTTCCCCCCTCTTTCCCTTCTTTTTCCCATCATCTCTTCCAGCTGTCCCAGCCGACAGGATTTTCCCTTGATTGAGACAGAGGTCGAAGCATCCTTACGCAAGCTGAAAGGTGGGATCCCTGTCCCCGCATCCCAGCTCATCCCTCCCCATCCCAGCTCATCCCTCCCCATCCCAGCTCAACCCTCCCCATCCCTGCTCATGCTCTCCCCCCTTCCCAGACCGTATCCTGCAGCAGGATCGGAAGCTGACGGCGCTCCTGGAGGAGAAGGTCGGGCTCTTTGCGGACATGCTGGCACTGACCGGAGCCGAGGAGCCCTCTCCCACCCTGGCCCCACGCTCCCTCTTCCACTCCGACTCAGCCGAGGCTTCCCGAGGGGAAAAGCTGATGCATGACGCTATCCGGGAAGGTACGGATGCTCTGGGATGATTTGGGATGCTCTGGGATGGGGAAACTGAGGCACGGGGATCTCATCCTGCTTTCCTGCAGTGGAATGCCTCACGGAGATCTTCACTGGCTCCGGACGCGACCGAGATCAGAGCAATGAGGCCGAGACCTGCCCCAGCCCCGGCACCAGCAGTAAGGGGGGAGACATGGGATATGGGACATGTTCCAGCTCTGCTGCTTTGGGGTTCCCCCTTCCCCCCATGGGGCTTATCCCGGCCTCTCCTCCATCATCCAGACGGTGATGCCAGCAGCTTCAATGGCTCCATGGATTTCTGCCGCACGGATCCGGACGCTGGGCAACGGGTGAGTGTGATGGGGAGGGCACCCTGTTGGGACCCGCCACCCTGTGCCACCACAGTGTCACTGTTCTTTCTCCATAGGATGGGAATGGCAACCAGGTCCTGCCGCGGGTACCGCAGGAGGTAAGGGCAGGGGGGCTCTGTCCCTGCTGTGCCTCAGTTTCCCCACTGCAGCTCCCCCGGGATTCACTGTCTTCTCCTCTCCTCCCGCAGGAAATCAACCAGCGGCTGGTGAACCTCTACAGCCTCCTGCATGAGCTCCAGGTCAGTGGGACAAGGCTGCAGGCATGAGGGGGACAAGTTGGCATTCCCCTGCTACATCCATCCCCCTATAACCACCCTACAACCATCCCCTTGCCCATATCTCCCTGCCTGCACTCCCTACCTACGTACATCCCCCTGCCTATATCCCACTGCCTGTGTCCCCCAGCCCACATGCACCCCCTTGCCCATATCCTCATGCCCATACCCCCATCCCACAACCATCCCCCTGCCCACATTCCCTTTCCAAATACTGTATCCTTCTGCCTGTACCTCTTGCCTATATCCCCTACCCACACACATCCCCATACCCATATCCCCCTGCCCATATCCCCTTGTCTACATGCATTCCCCTGCCCACTTTCCCTTTCCAAATACATCCTGCTGCCCAGAACCCCTGCCCATACACATCCCGCTGCCTATATACGTTCACCTGCCTCTATCCCACTGCCTACATCCCCCTTCCTACATAAACCCCCTGCCCACCTCCCCTTGCTGTATGCCTGACCCCATTCCCCTGCCCCTACCCACTGCCTGTAGCCCTCTGCCCATATTCTTGCCTGCATTTCCCTGCCTGCATCCCTGCCCGCATCGCTGCTCGTATCCCTGCCCGCATCCCTGCCCGTATTACTGCCCACATCCCTGCCTGTATCCCTGCCCGTATCCCTGCCCGCATCCCTGCCCGTATCCCTGCCCGCATCCCTGCCTGTATCCCTGCCTGTATCCCTACCTGCGTCCCTGCCTGCATCCCTGCCCGTATCCCTGCCCGTATCACTGCCTGTATCCCTGCCCGCATCCCTTCCTGTGCCCCTGCCCACACCGCCGCTCCCGCAGGCGGTGGTGCTGCAGCAGGACACGCTGCTGGAGCTGCGGCTGCAGGAGGCCCCGGACAAACCATCCCGGCGTGGCTCCCAAGCGGCTCCTGCCGAGCCGGCGCCCCGGGCGGGCGAGAAACCGGGAGCGACGGAGCTGGCGCTGCTGCAGCGGCAGCACGGGCTGCTGCAGGAGGAGCTGGGCCGCTGCCGGCAGCAGTGCCAGGAGCGGGCGCAGGAGGCGGCAGCGCTGGATTCCCGGCTGCGGGACAGCGAGCGGGAGCGCGGCCGCCTGGAGCGGGAGCTGGAGGAGGCGCGGCGGGAGCTGGGCGCGCTGCGGCACGACGGCGGCGTCACCACGCGGGGGCGCCGCGGAGCCGACCCGCGGCGCAGGAGCCTGCCGGCAGGGGACGCGCTGTACCTCAGCTTCACCCCGCCGCAGGTACCGCGGTGACACGACTGCATCCGGTCTCAGCGCGGGGGTAACGGGGGGGTAAAGATGTGCTCATTCATGACACGCGTGTGTCCGGCCGCAGCACAGCGCTCTCTCCTTCCACTCCCCCCCCTTCGCCCCCTGCCCGCGAGAGGACCTGGAATACGGGGTGGGGGTCGATCCCGACCGGCTCCGGGATGGCAACGACATCCTGGATGTGCTCCTGGAGGATGAAGCCTTGGGAAGCCGCCGCTCCCCTCCAACCAGCCCCCGAGGTGGGTTTTGGGGGGGGGGGGCAGGATCACCCCCTTTTCCCATCACCGGTGGGGATTAACCTGGTGTTTTCCCATAGATTTCCTAAGGATGCAGGATATTCCTGAGGAGGTGGAGAGCAGCCAGGAGCTGAAGGATGGCGACGGGGGCTCCTCTGATAGTTAGGAACCAGCTCCAGCCCCACCCCCAGCACCCTATAACCACATGGATCCATATGGGGAGCGTTGGGGACAGCGGAATTTGGAAGCTGATATTCCCATGGGAGCCTTACAGAGCTGGAGGGGGGGGGATGGGACTGATTTGGGGGTCCCCCCGTCTCTGCTGGGATCTATTTATTTATTGTGATGGGTTGGGGGATCCCAGCACGGGGCAGGATGCGGCCCCTACTCCCCTCCCAGTTTTGGGGGTCCCCAGGTATGTGGGCGCCGGGCCATGGGGTTGGGGTCGGTTCTTGGTTCCCCGTCAATTTAAGTGTAAAAAGCACCAAAAAGGAAGGAAGAATGAGTGGAAAATCATTAAAAAGCCCTGTTTGGCCCCAAAAAGTGCAGGGGGTGGAGGGGGCTAGGGAGCCCTGTGGGGGGAGGTTGTGCAGTGAGTGGGGTGAGTCTCAAACACATATGGTGGGGGGGGGATGTCCCATATTGGGGTGTGTGACCCCCAAAGTGGGATATGTGTCACTCCCACACTGGGGTTTCTGTCCCCCAAAGTGAGGTGTGTCTCCCCCAAAATGGGGTGTGTGTCCCCCCCAGAATGGCATGTGTGTTCCTCTTCTTGGGGTGTCTGACCCCAAAGTGTGCTCTGTGTGTGTGTCCCATACTGGGGGTTGTGTTCCCCCGAGTGCAGTGATGGAGACCCCCGGGAGGTCACAGAGCCCTGTGCAGGGTGATGGACTCCCACACCCCGGGTGCTTGGGGCCGGGGGGGGGGGCCGGGGCTCCACGGCGCCGGGGAGGGGACGGGACAAGCCCGGGCTGAGCCGCGGGCGTGGGGAGGTGACGGGGCGGAGGCCGCGCGTTGGGGCGGCAGCACCGGCACCCACAGACCTGCAGCGGCACCGGCGCGGCACCGCGGGGTCCTGGGGGTGTCCCCGGTCTGTGCCCCCCCGCCACCATGAAGAGGATGTTCTCCTGCTCCAGCTCGCAGGTGGCGGTGAGTCCCGGTGCCCCATGACTGCGGGTGTCAGCGAGCCCCGGGCCCGCTGAGCACCCATGGGTGCTGCCGTGGCAACCCTGTGGGGCTGGGTGGGAGGAAGCGCCCCCCCTCCCCCCCCCCCCCCCCCGTTCCTGGTTGCGATCCTGGATTCAATCCCAATTCTAACCCCAGCCCCAGTCCCAGCCCTGATGCCGGCTGCATCCCAGACCCAATCCCAACCTCAATCCAGCCCCAATGTTGGTGACAGCCCAGACCCAAAGGTGGTCCCGATGCTGGCTGCAATCCCAGCCCTGATCCCAGCTCTAGTGCCGGCTGTAAACCCAATCCCAGCCCCAGCCCTGATGCTGGCTACAACCCAACACCAGTCCCGATTCCGGCTGTAATCCCAGCACCAATGCCTGCCCCAGTGCCAGCTACAACCCCAGCCCTGATGCCAGCCCAAATCCAGCTACAATCCCAATCCTGACCCCAGCCCTAGTGGCAGCTACGACCCCAACCGCAATCCAGCCCCCGCCTGCACTCCCAGTCCCGGCTCCAGGGTGGCTGCAATCGCAACCCCGATACTGGGATGCTCGGCCCCCGATGCCGGTGCCCGTCCCGGTGCGTATTCCCAGACCTGATCCCGCTGCCGGTCCCGAGCGCCGGTCGGTCCCACCACACCCCGCACGGCGGCGGGGCCGAGCCCGACAAACCAGCCGGGCAGGAGCAGGCTGGGGCACGCTCCGGCCTCGCCTCCCCTTGCTGGCTGCTCCCCGGGCTGGGATCCGCTGGGATTCGCGACCCCATCCCCGATGGAGCCCTCCAGCAAGCAGGAAAACTGAGGCACGGCTCCTCGCCGCTGCGGGGGGCGGTCATTGGGACACACACACACACACACACACACCCCGCAAGCCTGTGCCTCAGTTTCCCCTCGCCGCCACCATTCCAGGTGGAAAGCTGGAACAAGCAGGACCAGAAGCTGCTGGAAGCAGTGGAGAAGGGGGACGTGGGGCGCGTGGCTGCACTCGCCGCCCGCAAGACATCGCGTCCTGCCAAGCTGAACGCCGTGGGGCAATCCGCGTATGTCCCCCCCCACAGGGGACACCATGGGGGACACCGGGGGGGGGGGGGGGAGTGGACCTGGGCTGCAGCCACCTCTCTCCCTCCTCCAGCTTCCATTTGGCTGCATCCAAGGGTCTCACCGAGTGCCTGACACTGCTGCTGGCCCATGGGGCACCCGTCAATGAGAAGAATGATGATGGTAAGAGGGGGATACTGTGGGGACACCCCCATAGACAGGGACACTCCATGGAGCCAATGTCCATCACACAGCCCATCAGCATCACCATCAGCATCACCCGGAGGCTGCAAGCTCTGGGGCTGCATCCCTGTCCTGCCATGCCATGGGGTGATGTCCCCAAGGTGGGGTGTCCCCTGGGGTTGGGGGTTCTCCCCGGTGTCCTCTCGGGTGCCGGTGCCCAGCCCGAGGGTGTCTCCTTGCAGGCAGCACCGCGCTGCATCTGGCCACCATCGCCTGCCAGCCCCAGTGCGTGAAGGTCCTGCTGCAGGTACGGGGATGGGGATGGAGATAGGGATAAGGGTGGGGACAAGGACAGGGCTGGGGGTGTAGACGGGATGGAGCTAGGGATGGAGATGGGGATAAACATGGGGACAAGGAGCTGCCCACTGTGTCCCCCTCCAGTACGGTGCCAACGAGGGCCACGTGGACGGGCAGAGCCGAACCCCTCTGCACTGGGCTGGTGAGTGCCAGGGGGGGCCCAAACCAGGCTGGGCTGGGCTGGGGGGGTCTTGAAGGCTCGTACGGGGTTGGGGATGTCCCAGTGACCCCCAAAAGAGCCCTGTCCGTCCCCCCACGTGCTGACACAGCCCCTGCAGCCACTTCGGGCTGTGCCTCCAGTGTCCTCCTGCTCTGTGACCACGAGGCCGTCCTGGACGTCACCGATGCAGTAAGTGGGGACCCTGGGGACGTGTGGGACCCAATGGGTGCTGGGGGGGGGCGCTGACAGCACCTCATGTCCCCCCAGCACGGGCAGACCCCCCTGATGCTGGCGGCAAGGGGCAACCACGCTGCCATCTGTGCCCAGCTCCTGCAGCGCGGCGCCGACCCCAACCTGGCCGACAAGGAGCAGAAGTGAGTGTCTGCAGGGACAGGGGACACCCGGGGTGACGGGGGGGTGTCTGTGCTGTGCCCCGTGTGCAGGATAACGGCTTGATGGCGCTCGGTGCACCCTGGGGATGCCCCCTGGCCCCAAGGGAAGAGTGAGGGGAAAGGAGTGGCAAGGAACGGGTTGCATTGTACCACCATCGTGTCACTGTGCCATCATGTCACTGTGCCAATAGGCACCCGTGCCATCATGCCACCATGTCACTATGCTATTGGGAACCCATGTCACCATGCCAATTGGAACCCATGCCATCATGTCACCATGCCATTGGGCACCCATGTCACCAAGCTACTATGCCACTGGGCACTCATGTCACCATGCTACTGGGCACTCATGTCACCATGCCACTGAACACTCATGTCACCATGTCACTGCTCCACAGCACAGCCCTGGCGCTGGCCTGCGAACACGGCAGCCTGGAGTCGGCCGAGCTGCTGCTCAGCCATGGGGCGGCCCTCGGGGACACAGGGGACGAGGAGCGGTGGCACCACTTGGAGCAGAAGATCCCCAGCCGCGCCCTCCGGCGGCTCCTACGCCGCGCTCGCTGCAGTGGGAGAGGTGAAAGTCCCCCTGCCACCACCCCCTGCCCTTGTCACCCCATCACTGTCACCCCATCACCATCACCCCATCACTATCACCTCATCACTATCACCCCATCATCATCATCCCATCACCGTAAAAGCAGGACAAATGGGATCGTTTCTTCCCCTCTCAGCAGAGAACGGTGCTGGCTGCACCGGGGACTCCGTGCCACAAACAGAGGGGAGCCCGGGCAGTGACAGCGAGGAGGAGGAGGATGAGGGCAAGGATGAAAAGCAGCAGGATGGGAGCGATGTTCAGCGGCTGCAGGAGCAGCTGGAGAGGAAAACTCGGGAATGCCAGCGGCTGGAGGCCGCCTCCAACAGCATCCGGCAGCAGGTGCGGGAGCTGGCGCAGCTCCTGGCGGGAGCCGGGAATGGGATGCTGGATGAGGATGAGGATGGCGCCTGCCTGGCCCTGCTGGCGCAGCACATGGAGGAGCTGAGGAAGAGGATGATGGCCGAGGGTGAAGGACACCAACCGCGGGGGACATGTCCCGGGGCCGGGGCCGCTGCCCTGGTCCCCTTCCTGAGCTGGCTGCGGGATGAGTGCGCCCGGCTGCGGGAAGCGAAGGTGGGAGCCTTCACCCGGAGCAAGGGGCTGCAGAAGGAGGTGGAGGATGCCCTGAGGAGCAAACTGCACTACGAGGTGGTGTCGGCCGAGGCCGTGCGGAGGAGCTTGGCCGCTTGGGAGAAGCTGGTGCTGGTGCTGGAGCAGGCGCTGAGCCGCGCCGACGAGACCCACACCAAGATCCTGGAGGAATCCCGCGACCTCCTGGAAACCCTCGAGCGGGAGCTGCCGCAGGCGCTCAACGGGACGGCGGCGCCTTCCCAACGCTCGGAGCCGGCTCCGGGTGGGAAGAGCCGGGAGGAGCCGCCGGGGGAGGGTGGGAGCGCGGAGAAGGAGATGCAGGAGCTGAAGGAGAGCAACGGGATGCTCCTGGCGGAGCTGGCGCGGCTGGGGCGGGAACGGGAGCGGCTGCAGGAGGAGCTGCGGGGGCTGCGGGAGCAGGACCCGGAGCTGGAAGGTGCCGCGCAGGGGGAGGTGCGGAGGCTGCGGCGGGAGCTGGCTCGGCAGCGGCGGGAGCTGGCGCTGCTGCGGGATGGGGTGGGCGAGCGGGTGCGGGAAGCGGCCGGGGACGCGGGGGCCGGTATCCTGCGGGAGCTGCACCACAAACTGGACGGGCTGGTGCGGTCCCAGCAGGAGGCCTTGCAGCTCATCACAGAGATGGAGGGCGAAGGTACCCCCGCAGCAGGAGCCCCCGGCAGCGATGGGGACGCTGTGCCCGCGGTACTGGCCGAGCTGGAGGAGGCGGTGGCTGAGCTGGTGCTGGCCGCGGGTCCCTGCGTGCCGCGGGCGCTGCAGCGCTTGGTCAGCACCGCGGCCGCCCTGCGTGACCGGAGCATCCCCCCGGGGCCGCCGGGAGCCGCGGGAGATGCCGAGCGCTGGCGGGAGGCGGCGGCCGAGGAGGCGAGGGCCAAGGAGGAGGCGCTGGGCCGGGCGGCTGAGCGGGAGCGGGAGCTGCGGGAGCTGCGGGAGCGCGCGGACGGGCTGGAGCGGAGCCTCGGCAGCCTCCGGGACAGGGCCGGGGAGCTCGCCAGGGCCTGCCGGGACAAGGACGGGAAGGTGAGGCCGGCACCGGCCCCTTCCCACCGCCGTTCCCTTCCCATCACTGTTCCAAACGCTGTCCCCTTCCCATCACAGTCCTTATCACTCTCCCCTTCCCATTGCCGTTCCCTTCCAATCACCATCCTCTTCCCATCATTTTCCCAGTCCTCCTTCCATATCTGTCCCCATCCCGTTCCCATCACCATTTCCATCACTGTCCCCATCTCATTGCCATTCCCTTCCCATCACCATCCTCTTCCTGAGGCTGTCCTCATCATTGTCCCTACGGTCATCCCCTTCCCATCACCATCCTCTTCCTGAGGCTGTCCTCATCATTGTCCCTACCGTCATCCCCTTCCCATCACTGTCCTCATCCCCATTCCCTTCCCATCCTCATCCCCCTTCTATATCCATCCCCATTGCCTTCCCATCCCTATAACTGTCCTCTTTCCACTGCCATTCCCTTCTCATCACTCTCCCTATTGCCAACCGTTCTCTTCTCATCGCTGTCCCCATCCCTGTCCCAGATGAAGAAGCTGCTGGTGGAAACAGAGAAGCTGTCGGCAGAGGTACTGGGGCTCCGCAGCCAGAGCGCCCGGCTCCAGCTCCAACTGGAGGTGGGTGCCAGCACCCGCGGTCCCCTCGGACCCAGCACCCCACCTCCACATCCTCCTCTTCCTCCTCTTCCTCCTTCTTCCCAGGTCCAGCAGAAGAACCACCGGGACATCGTGGCCATCTACAGGACCCATCTGCTCAACGCTGCCCAGGTGGGATCCCGAAGCCCTGGCTCCAGGGGAACAATTCCAGCTGGAATGCTGGGCAATACGGAGCTCAGCACCCACTTTGGGTCCCCATTCCCTGGCAAAGCTCTTCCTCCCGCAGGGATTCATGGATGAGGGGGTGCACGCCATGCTGCTGCGCATCCTGCGCACCCAGGGCTGAGGGGCAGGATCGGCCCCACGGCTCCCACTAAGGCATTAAATAGGCAAAGCTTCCTGGTCCCATCCTGTGCTCCCTGTCCCTGGCTGCCTTCGGCTGCAGCAGTGTGAGGGTCCTGGCTGGGAGCGAGGGTCCTGCTCCATGGGGGTACGCGGGGTGGGTTTGGGAGCCAGGCCAGGGGTGGGCACAAATAGGACTAATCCCATAGAGTGCCTTATAGCACCAAGTCCCCATAGAGACCCAAAGAGCCTTATAGAAAGCCCCATAGAGATTCATATAGTGCCTGTTCCCATATAGACCCATATAGCTCCATATAGCCCCACACAGCCCCATACAGCCCCACACAGCCCCACACAGTCTCATATAGCCTCACACAGCCCTATATATCTCCATACAGCCTCAAACAGGCACACACAGCCCCATACAGCCCCACACAGTCTCATATAGCCTCACACAGCCCTATATATCTCCATACAGCCTCAAACAGGCACACACAGCCCCATACAGCTCCATACAGCCCCAGACAGCCCCATATAACAGTAGTCCCCAGACAGCCCCACACAGTCCCATATAGCCCCAGCCCCATACGGCCCCACACAGTCTCATACAGCCCCACACAGGCCCATACAGCCCCATACAGCTCACACAGCCCCATGGGAGGCTACAGCCCCCCAATTCCGTCCCGGGGGCGTGATGAGGCTGAGAGGGCGTGGCGAGCGGCAGAGGGGCGGGGCCATAGGGGAAGTGGGCGGAGTCATAGGGGAAGTCGGCGGGGCACTAAGGGAAATGGGCGTGGTCTGTTGGCGCATGCGCGGTGCTGCGCGGCAATGCTCCGTGTCCCAAGATGGCGGCGGCGGAGCTGAAAGTGCGGCGGGGGGTGGTAGGAATCCATAGCGGGTGTTGTGTGGGGCTATGGGACCCATAGCGGGTGTTGTGTGGGGCTGTGGGATCCATAACGGGGTGTGTGGGGCTATGGGACCCATAACGGGTGTTGTGAGGGGCTATGGGACCCATAGCGGGGCTGTGTGGGGCTGTAGGACCCATAGCGGGTGTTGTGAGGGGCTGTGGGATCCTTAACGGGGCTGTGGGACCCATAGCGGGTGTTGTGAGGGGCTATGGGATCCATAACGGGGCTGTGTGGGGCTGTGGGACCCATAACGGGTGCTGTGAGGGGCTGTGGGATCCATAACGGGGCTGTGTGGGGCTGTGGGACCCATAGCGGGTGTTGTGAGGGGCTGTGGGATCCATAACGGGGCTGTGTGGGGCTGTGTGACCCATAGTGGGTGTTGTGAGGGGCTATGGGACCCATAGCGGGTGTTGTGAGGGGCTGTGGGACCCATGGCGGGTGTTGTGAGGGGCTGTGAGACCCATGGTGAGTGTTGTGAGGGGCTATGGGACCTATGGTGGATGTTGTGATGAGGGGCTATGGGACCCATGGCGGGTGTTGTTGTGAGGGGCTATGGGACCCATGGCGGGTGTTGTGAGGGGCTGGGATCATGCGGGGCAGAGCCAGGGGGCTCAGAGCTCTGCCAGGCTGTGGGGAGGGAGCTGAGCCCCACAGAGCAGAGGGGGGGTGTCTGGGCCAGGCTCTCACCCCCCTCCATCTCTTGTTCCTTTAGGAATGCGAGCGTGTGCCCTCCTTTGCCCTCCTGTGGAACAGGGAGTTCCTGCCCTGGTAATCCCAAAGCTGCTTTGTTTTCCTTGGAATCCTTCTCCCTGTTGGGTTAATGCTTATTCCTCCCCCTCCCCCCTCCCCAAGGCTGGAATATGGGGTGTAAGTTCCCTGCTAAAGGCCAAGGCAAGCAGTGAGTCCCTGGAATGAGGTTTGGGATGGACACAGCCCCAGTGTGTCCCGAGCCCCCAGTGGCGATAAAGGGGACATAGAGGCCCCATAAGAGGTCTCTGTGGGGCTGTTGCTATGGGAAGCTCTATGGGGCTCTATAGGAGGGTTGGATGCGGAGTCCACCTACTGCTGAGTGCATTGTATTTGGGGACCCCAAAGGGAAAAGTCTTCCCGATCCCTCGTGAGCTGCTCGATCCTGGCTTTAACCCTTTGTCCCTGGCCTGAAGGCAGAGTTGGGCAGTGCTGAGCACATGGATACACCCATGGAGGTGGATCTGTGCTTCCATAGCACTTGTCCATGGCTGCTCCTGTTCCAAGAAGCCATCCCCTGAGCTCAGGAGCAGCATTTCCTCAGATCTGTCTCCTTTGGGAAGCGTTGGGTTGGTTTCCAATGTATCCTTTGGAGAGGAAAAGCAGCACCTCAGCCCCCTTTTGGGCTTTAAGTGGGGTTCAGCCGAGAGCTTAAAGCCTGGCTTTAGTTTAAGTGCAAGCTCCAGGGGGTTTTGGTTGGGCTGTAGCAACCTTTTGAGTATCCAGTGTGGAATCCTCCTGGTGCTCTTGTAACGGTGGTTCCCTTCCCTTGCAGCACATGGTGCTGAGCTGTGGGGTATCCCGGCTCCACGCTCTCCTGCCTGGAAGGAAGCAGGAGCCCAAGTACCCCCATGAAGATTAAGGAGCTCTACAGGAGGAAGTTTCCCCGCAAGCCCCTGGCCCCTTCCCACCTCCCCATGCTCCACATGCAGGCAGGGCCCCTGCCCGCACCCACTACAGAGGGGCAGCTTCCCTATGGGCACAGCTCCAGCCCCATGGCAGCAACATTCCCACCTCCGAGACCTGGAGCCAAGCAGGAGGTGGATGTGGAGCATGGGACTCCCCCCGTGCACCCCCTGCACCCCGATGTCACGATGAAGAGGTTGCCCTTCTACCAGGTGTATGATGAGCTGATCAAACCCACCACCTTGGGTATGTTTGGGGGTGGCAGGGAGAGCCTGGGGCTTCCCAAGGGAGGGCAGTGGGATCATGGAGTCATGGAATGGGTTTGGGTTGGAAGGGACCTCAGAGCCCGTCCAGGGACACCTCACACTAGAGCAGGTTGCTCCAACCTGGCCTTGAACACTTGCCAGGGACAGGACATCCAGACCTTCTCCATTCAGCTCGTCTTGGCTGTGGAATGCCAGGAATCTGGACTATGGGGGAGGCAGACAAAGCAGGGGTGGAGGAGGTGGTGATGGGTGAGGACAGTGAGACAGGGGATGGGGATGAAGCCCCCTGGTCCCTCCCCACTCTGCTTCAAGTGAGGAAGATCCAGGTTTAGCTTTTCCCCACACCTGGATCTTCCCAAGCTCTCCCTGTGCTCCTGGGAATGTTGGAGCTGTTTCTCTCTGGGTTTATGGAGGCTGCCAGCAGAGCAGGGACTGGTTGTAAGACGGGGGTTGGTTCTGGATGTGAACAGCAAGCCTGAGGATGGTCAGAATTCCTTGGAATTCCTGCTGTGGTCAGGAATTCCATTTCAGCGCTGGGGAAGCAAACCCCTCCCTCGCCTTGCTGAGGAACCTGTGCTTGGAGGTGCTCTTTGGAGTCACTTCCTCTCTGTCCAGGCCACCAGGTCTTGGTTTTCCTACTAGAGATAGGGATAGGAATGGAATATCCGCATGGAAAAGCTCAGCTCTGTGGCTCCCAGTTAATCCTGGCCATGGATCGAGCTGTGCTTTGGTGTTCCTATGGCTTTGGAATCACTTCCTGTCTCTTCTCCAGCCTCCAGCACCAGCCAGCGCTTCGAGGAGGCTCATTTCACCTTCGCTCTCACCCCCCAGCAGGTCCAGCAGATCCTCACTTCCCGGTATGTGAACTTCTGGAATGCCGTAACTGGGCTCCAGCCGTTCCAGCTCATCCCAGACCTGAGGCTGTGCCTCCAGGCAGGATCTGCAGTGAGGCTGGCATTGGTGACATCCCAAAAGGCAGCAGCCTTGGGGGGGGGGGGGGGGGGTGTTTCCTCCTTTTCCCATCACTTCTGCAGCTATTTGATGGAATTTGCATGGGAATTCTGCCTGCGGGTCCACATGGATTTACCCTTTAGCTGCACTGGTTTTATTCATCATCCAACTAAAAAGTGGTGGCATCATGGAATCCCCATGGAATTTGGCTTCAAAGGGACCTTAACGATCATCTGAAGCCACCCTCCTCCACTTTCCTGGAGCTCAGGTTGCTCCAAGCCCATTCCAGCCTGGCTTTGGGATGGAGCAGCCACAATAGGACTCAGGGCAATGTCCTGCTGTGGGGCTCTGATGCTCCAGTGGGTGCTGCTGCCCCTCTGAAGCCCTTCTCTTCTCTTGCAGAGATCTCTTACCAGGTGCCAAGTGTGACTACACCATCCAAGTGCAGTTGAGGTAAGGGAATGCCACCCAAAGCATCCCATCAGCATCCCTCTGCCCTGCCTTCAGGTTTGGAATTGCCCTTGGAGCTGCTGCCGCGTGAGATTCCCTGTTTGAAGGGCAGCAAAACATCTCATAGCATTTTGGGGCTCCTGGAGAACTCCTTTTGGTTTTAAGCAGGAATGAGACAAAACCTTCCTGAGCTTCACATTTGATTTTCCCTCAGCTCTTACTCAACACAATCCATGGCATGTGGAGAGTGGGAATGGTAAAATCCATGGAGGTGCCTCCCCAGCACCCTCTGCCTCTTGGTGGCACCAAACAGGAGCTGGGATGGCTCTTCCGCAACATTCACCCGTGGTTGGAATGGGCTGGAAAGGACCTTAAAGCCCATCCAGCTCCATGGGCAGGGACACCTTCCACTGGAGTAGGCCTTGACGGTACCAGGAACAAGGTGGACGCATGGAAATGGTTCTTCTGTAGCACACAACAGCCCCTGGGTGCATGGTTTCCAAGGCTCAGGGTGTGCCTCTTGCCGTGCTCTGGGTGGCAGGGTGAAGGGTTTTCCAAAAGGAAGCTTTCCAAGGAAGCAAACCTTCATGTGAGAGGTGGTGGGCACCATCTCTTCATGCTGTGTGTGTTCCCGAGCAAGAACTCCCACGTACCTGTGGCTCCAGGTCCTGCTCCAGCACAGGGCTATGGTGGGATTCAGGGAGCAGGCACTTTGGAGAGGAACCCAGAGCCTTGGGATTGAGCAGGATTGGGACTTGCAGGGGATGCCAACAGAGCCACAGGCAGGGAGTTGATGTAGAGAAGCCCTTGAAGTCATTGGTGGTGAAACAGGGTTTGAAGCACTTGTGGGGCTGTTCACCTCCTGTTTTCCAGCCCTGGATCCATTCTGCTTGGGGAAAAGGGATTTCCGCTTGGCAAAGGGAAGTTTGGGAATGTCACCACTCACTGGCCACTTTCTCCTTTAGGTTCTGCTTGTGTGAAACCAGCTGCCCCCAGGAAGATCACTTCCCGCCTAACTTATTTGTCAAGGTCAATGGCAAACTCTGTCCCCTGCCCGTGAGTAAATCTTCTTCCTTCTGGATTCCTTGGAGCCTGAAGCCTGCCCTTGGTAAAAGCTGAGATCCATGGAATAGCACCTTCAATGCATGGAGAAGGCTCCAGGAGACCTTAGAGCAGCTCCAGTGCTTAAAGGGGCTGCAGGAAACCTGGAGAGGGGCTTTGGACAAGGGTTGGAGGGATGGGACAAGGGGAATGGCTTTAACCTGCCATGTAGACACCTTGGAGTGCCAGTGCTGGGGTTGAGCTCACACTGGGATTGCTTCCTCATGGTATGGATATTAAAGGGACCATTTATCCCTCATTCCTTGAGCAATAAGGGGATCCTAAAACGGTTTAGGTTGGAAAGGACCTTAAGATCATCCATCATGGGCAGGGATGCTTTACGCTAAACCAGGTTGGTCCAAGTCCCCTCCAAGCTGGTCTTGGGATGGGGCAGCCACAGCTTCTCCAGGCACCCTGTGGGCTCCAGGGATGGAGCATCCACAATCCTAATACCCCATTAGGAATGAATAACAAGGACTAACTGCTTTGGGATCTGTAGAGCAATTCCCAGACAAGCTCTAAAGCATGACTTGAAATACATCCTGAGGGATGGAATGAGGGCTGGAGACTCCCATAGGTGGCTTTATGGCCTCACTGGGTGCAGCTCTGGTGCCCTCAACACAAGGAGGACACAGAGCTGTTGGAGAGAGTCCAGGGGAGGCCACGAGGATGAGCAGGGGCTGGAGTAGCTCCCAGGAGCCGGGCTGAGAACACTGGGAATGGAGAAGAGAATGCTGCATGGAGCAATGTGCTCTAGTAGGAGCTGTCCCTGCCCATGGAACCGGATGATCTTAAGCTCCTTCACAACCCATTCTAGGGGGTTGGAGGCGCCCATTGGTGGCCTTTACACCTTGGGAAGGGTTCAGTCAAGGTTCTCTGCCCCACAGGGTTACCTCCCCCCCAGCAAGAGCGGTACTGAGCCCAAGCGGCCCAACCGCCCGGTCAACATCACGCCCCTGGCGCGGCTCTCGGCCACCGTCCCCAACAGCCTCGTGGTCAACTGGTCCTCAGAGCTGGGCCGGGTGAGTGGGATGGGAGCTGCTGCTCCATCCCTCTGCGTTCCGTAGGGATGGGCTGGCAGAGGCACCGAGCCCTCTCCTGAGCGGGGCTCTCTCCAACAGAGTTACTCGCTGTCTGTGTACCTGGTGAAGCAGCTGACGGCCGTGGCGCTGCTGCAGAAGCTCCGGGCCAAGGGCATCCGAAACCCAGATCATTCCCGAGCCCTCAGTAAGTCCCTCTTGGGTTTTCCCAGCCTTTTCCCAGCTGGTCGATGGGATTCGCTTGACAGCCTGGCTTGGGAATTCTGCCTGCCTGGCCCACATGGGTGTTACACTGGGTTTACTCATCCAACTAACACGTGGTGGTATCATGGAATCCCCATGGAATTTGGGTTGGAAGGGATGTGAAAGCTTATCTAAAGCCACCTTCCACTAGAGCAGGTTGCTCCAAGCCCCGTCCAACCTTGTGGCCTTGGGATGGGGCATCCACAGCTTCCCTGGCCACCCTGTGCCAGCACCTCAGGGTGATGTGGAACGCTCCATCCCGTGTGTACATGTCGCTGCGTGTCCAAGAAGGAGGATGATGACAGGAGACCCTTCTCTCCCCTCCTCTTCTTGCAGTCAAGGAAAAGCTAACTGCTGACCCCGACAGTGAGATAGCTACAACCAGCTTACACGTGTCCCTGCTGTGTCCAGTAGGTCTCTACATTTATGTTCCTCTTCTCTTGGCTGGGCCTTCGCAAAGAGCTTCCTGCTTTGACCTTAACCACTGTGTAGGTGCTGCTGCAGCCCTGCTTTGGTAGCAAAGGAGCCAGCTTTGAGGCCCAAAGGCAAGCAAGCCTGCTGCTCTTTCACACAGCCTCCTGGGGAGCCTCTCCCTGCCTTTCCCCTTCACTCTTAGCATGTGGAATGAGCTTCAAAAGCAAACCAAAGGGCACCAGTTCCTCAGGGAAAGCTTTTCTCTCCCCCATTAACTCCTCTTGGACACTGAGCTCAGGTCAATGCGCTGGGCAGGGGCAAGATGGGAATTAGCCCTGGAAAGAGGCTGGATAAATCCCCCTGAGCTCCTGTCTCTTGTCCCTCAGCTGGGTAAGATGAGGCTGAGGGTGCCCTGTAGAGCCACCACGTGCAGCCACCTGCAGTGCTTCGATGCAGCCCTCTACCTGCAGATGAACGAGAAGAAGCCCACGTGGACCTGTCCTGTGTGTGACCAGAAAGCCCCATACGACGACCTGATCATCGATGGGTGAGCTTGAGGGCTCCTTACGCAGGGTCATGGCTTTCTTCTAAGGCTTATCTCTGCCATCCTGACACAGCTTACAGCCTGGAATAACATGGGATGTGACTCCATTCCCTAAACTGATCCAGTCTGGAGAGGTTTCTCCCAAAGAACAAGAAGCCTTTGTCACAAGCATTGTATATCCTAAAGCTAAACGTGCAGGTGATGCTGGCCCAGGGGGTTAATTCTTTGCACCCCTTGAGCCCAGCTCCTGAGCTCCATCAGTTCTGCTCCAGAATCATGGAATCCTGGAATGTTTGGGTGGGAAGTTAAAGCTCATTGAAAGCCATGGGACACCTTCCACTAGAGCAGGTTGCTCCAAGCCCCATCCAGCCCAGCCTTGAACACTACCAGGGATGGGGCAGGCACTGGCAGGTTAAAGCCATTCCCCTTGTCTCATTCCTGCAGGATTCCATGGAGTGTTTGTGCTCTCTCCTGGCAGGTTGTTCGTGGAAATCCTCAACTCCTGCACAGACTGTGATGAGATCCAGTTCATGGAGGATGGCTCCTGGTGCCCCATGAAGCTGGAGAAGCAGGACATGGGCCAGACCTCTGTGTTCAGTGGCATTGAGGGTATGGAAGCTCTTTCCTCACCAGTCCTTTGGCTGGGATGCCAAAACGCTTGGAATTCCAACTTGCAAAGCAACACTCAGAGCATCCCCCAGCCCGGGCTGGAGCTGGAGTTTGGGATTGAGCTGAAACCACCAGGAGCACGAGAGGCCCTGTGCTAGGAACAGCAGGAAAGCTGCTGCTTCCCCTTGGCATTGGTGGGCTCTGGGACCTGCGCTCCGGAAGCCGCGGGGCTCCGGGGCTGACGCCGGCTCTTCCCTTGCAGCCGCTCCCGCTGTAGGCGCCGGGCCCCGGGCAGAGGTGATCGACCTGACCCGGGACTCGTCCGACGAGGAGGAGGCACCGGCGGCCAAGAGGCAGCGGCCGCTCAGCAGCGCCCCCGGGCACAAGGGGTGAGGCGGGGTCCGGCCCCGGCTTGCATCCTTCCTGCTCATTCCCAGCTCACTTCCTGCTCATTCCCTGCTCCTTCCCCTCCCCACACACAGCTCTCAGGAAGCACCCCCTGTGCTCCGGGTGTCCTGTGCTGGGATGTGGCACCTCAGGGGGCAGCTCCTGGATCTTCCCAGGCTGCTCCCAGTGATGCTCCTCGTGTCCCTGCTGTGTTCCAGGGTGCTGAGCATCCACCCCCGGCCCTCCTCTGTGCTCCGGAGTGCTCCCATGGCAGCCCTGGGCAGTGACTATGTCTCCAACCTCCCCGTTCCTGACTTCCACCCTTCCTACTCGGAGCTTGCAGGTAACAACAGGTCCCTCTGTCTGAAGGTACCAGTCAGCACAGCCAGAGTGGGTAGGTGGATGGAATAACTTCCCAAGATCCCATCTTGGTCTCCCCTCTGGCAGGTTAAAGCCATTCCCCCTTGTTCCATCCCTCCGTCCCTTATCCAAAGCCCTTCCAGCTTTGGGGAGCTGTCAGGATGCTGGGATCTCATTGAGAAAGGGGGCTGGACCCATTAGAATCCCCTCCCCACTGGATGTTTATTCCCCTTTTTTCCTGTTCTAGGTCTGGAGTTGTTTTCCTTCCTTCCAAGTGAAAACCAGGTACATTTGGGTGGTGGCTTTGGGAAGCTCTGGGATGGCTCCATCCTCTTGGATGGGGTTTTATGGGTACCAGGAGCTGACTGAGGTATTCCCATTGCTTGGCAGCATTACAGCCCTTCAGTCATCACCTCCCTGCAGGAGCAGGATGCCCTTGGCCATCTCTTCCCATATGGAGGCACTTCCAGGCCTTTCCTTGGTGTCACCCCCATGTCCATGGCCGGATCCCATCAGACCAGTAGCATCGTGGCCACCACCACACTCCAGAGCAGCCCCACAGCACAGCCGGGATGCAGATCTGACATCATCGCCCTGGATTGAGCAGCATTCCCGCTGGGAATAGATGGGACACAAGGCCGAGTCCGGGCTTTAGGGATTGGCTTCTCCAGGTGGGACCTGACCACTGCGTTGGGCAATTCCCACCCCTTGTGCTGGTGAACTCTGTATCCACTGGGATTGGGATGGGGGGTTGGGAAGTGCCTCTTCCCAAGGGTTAAACCAACCCCCCTGACTTTGGAAGCAGCATCTTCAACCTGGTTCTATCCCATGGGATTACTCTATAGAACTCCAAGAATTCCAATACAGAATCCAAGAATTCCAAGAGCAGAATTCCAGCTGGGAAGAAATCCTCCTTTTTAAGGGAAGAAGCCAATGGGAAAGGCTGGGATGAAGCCAGAGCCTGGGTGCCCCATCCCTCCAGTGCAATTCCCGTGGATTCTTAAAAGCCAAACCTGCCTTTTTCCACTTTTTTTTACCTCCTTCCAGCTTGGAGCTGGTCAGGGAACACACACAGAATCTGTAATTCCAGTTGCATGGATAGTTCCCAAGTTTTCCCCTGTTTTCCCTATGGACATAGGGATAACTGAAGGTGGTGATGTTGCCCAGGTTATCTATGGACTGAATGGGAGTTGTGGCTCCTGGAATTCCAAGTGGGATGTTTTGGGGCTGGGGCAGCAGGGAGCAGGATTCCACTGGGATGAGGCCTTGTAGCCCAGGTGCTGTGGGTGCTTCCATGCAATAAAGGTATTAAATCCATTGGGAGCTGGTGCTGTGCAGCAGGACCCCATCTGTCGTGGTGGGAAGAGTTGGGAACGTCAGGAAGTGGCTCCTGGATGCCTCTGGGTGGGGATGTGGGGATGGATGGATGGATTGGATGGGTGTGTGGATGATGTTCTGCTCTCCCTGCAGCCAGAGGTGCTGGCTCCCAGTGCTGCTGCTCTGGGTCCCACCAGCATTCCTTATTGAGTTCCTCATTCCATGCCCAGCCCAGGCTCCTGTCCCATTCCAACAAGGATCTGCTCAGCACAGCACCACCTCAATGGCACCATAAGGGACACCCCCACCCTTGCACCCCCAAGGCCACGCTTGTTCCTTGGCTCTGTCCCTTTATTGTCCCCTCAGGGCCGCCTCACGGTGCTCTCGATGAACGACTCCAGCACGAAGATGGTCTCGTCCACCTGCGTCTCGCTGGCGTCCAGCCTGGGGACATGGGGAGACACATGGGGGATGCAGAGGGACACGGGGGGGGACACAGGGACCTCCCCATCCCGCCCCTCACTTGTTGACGTTGCGCTTGAGCGTGTCGAGCTGGTGGCGCTCGGGGCCCGTAATCATCTCCTCGATGTCCTGCAGCTGCGTGTCCCCCGCGCCTGTGGCCTGCAGCGAGGCCAGGATGGCCTCCACCCGCTGTGACTTCTCCAGCAGCCGCCTGCAGGGGACACGGGACACGGACACGGTGGCTTTGGGGGCCCTGCACCCGGACACAGGGACAGGGACGCGGTGGCTTTGGGGACTCACTTGTTCTCCCTGCTCTCGTACTGGCGGCGCTCCATGAGGTTGGCCACGCTCTGGGAAGGGGGAATGGGAACGGATGAGCCTCTGGTCTGATGAGGGGTGACAAGGTGGTTGCACCCAGCCATGGGGTCCCCAGGATGAGGGGACACGGGTGTGCAAACAGGCACCTTTGCTCATGGGGTGGTGGTGGAGACACATGTAGTGGTGGAGGAGAACCACACATACTGTGGTGATAGAAGAGAACCCCCGTGCATGGTGGTGGTGGTGAAGCACATGTTGGTGTCCATACCTTGTAGCAGCGGTGCAGCAGCATGCGCGCTGCAGCCGGCACATTCACGGTGTACAGGTAGAAGGTGCGGGAGGGAGCATGGTCAGGAGTTTTGGGAATCTCCTACCAAGAGAAGGGGGAAGTGCTCTATGGGGCTTGTGTCCATCACAACCCAATGGCTGCACTGTGAGGAGCCTGTATCGTGGTGGTGGTGGTGGAGCCAGCGATGTCCCGCTCCCGCGTGGGGCCACCTTGGAGCTCCATTGGCCTCCATCCCCTCCACCCTCACCTGCAGGGCCACCAGGTTCTCTGAGAGCATTCTGTAGAGCATGTCCTTGGCTTCCTTGGCTGGGATCATGGCAAAATCCTCCACTTGCTTCTGCTCCAGGTGCTTTTTGCGCAGGAGCAACCGGAAGATCCGGGCACAGCGGGAGCCGAACCTGAGCCACGAGGGGAACACCTTAGGAGGCAGGAGAAAGGGTCAAGAACGAGCCCATGAAGGCCCCAAGTGGCCACCTCACCTCTCCTCCACGATGGACTCCAAGGTGGCGGTGGCCAGGGACGCCAGGGCCTTGTGGAGATCGGTGCAAGGTGAAGGTCAAGGGATAATGGCAGCTCTTAGGAATGTTTCACGTGCTGGGAATGGGGAGGGGGTCAGGCTCTTGCTTCCCAAAGGATACTGACAGTGAACATGCCCCCGCCGCTGTCCCTTGCCTTCCCCACGAACTCCAGCTGCAAGGGAAGAGGGAGAAGCTGGAGAGGGACCTTCATCCATGACAAGGGGGGAACGGGATCAACCTCAAACAGGGAAGGTTTAGGTGGGATACCAGGAGAAAGTTCTTCCCTGTGAGGGTGGTGGGACACTGGAATGGGCTGAATGGAGAAGCTGTGGGTGCCCCACCCCTGGCAGTATTCAAGGCCAGGTTGGAGCAACCTGCTCCAGTCCCTGCCCATGGCTTTAGATGAGCATTAAGGTCAATTCCAACCCAAACCATTCCATGATTCCATGAAATCCAATAGGAAAGTGGTTTTCCCTCAGCCCCAGATGCCCCCAGAACATGGGGCAGGCTCATAACCCCCCCAGAGCTCCAGCACTAGGACAGGAACCATGAGCACGTTTCCTCACCGGGTCATCTGCCAACAGGGTGAGATACTGGTCCAAAACCTGCTTCCCAATGTTGTATCCGGCGGGGAGAGACCTGAATATCTACAAGGAGAACATAAAGAGGGGTAAAATGGAGCTCTTCCAAGGCTCCAGGTGCTTTCCTGCTGGACCCCAAACCGGAAGCAGGAACTGACCTCGTTGGAAGAGAGCGGCTGCGTGTAGGGTGCATTGGAAGACGTGGTCACCTCGCTCATCCTCAGCATCGTCCGCACAATCTCGCTGCTGGTCTGGATTTGGGAACAGAAGAAAACAGTGGGAAAACCTCAGTTCTGAGCAATTCCTGCAGCAGGAACCCACCACGGAATGGGCTGGGTTGGAAAGGACTTGGAGGTCATTCCAGTTACAACCATCATGAGCCTGCTTGGAGGTGGAGCAGGGTTAGAACATCCCCACTATGACCACAAGCAGGAGGAGAGGAAGGGCAGAACGATCCAAGGGATTCCATAGACCTGATCCATGCGGTTGGCTATGGCGCTGACGATGGCCTGGTCCCGGAAGTGCTGGTGGAAGCGGTCAATGTTGACTTGCCAGTAGATGCCGTCGTCAGGAGGAGGCTGGGAACAGGGAAAAAGGGATGGAATGCGGGGGAAGGAGGGATGGAATGGAGGGAATGCTTTATGCCCTGTAGATGACATTGCTCCATGTCCTGGGTACCTCAGTGCTTTCTCCATCCTGTTTCTGCTTCTTAGCCTGGTGCTCCCCATCCTCCTCCTCACACGAGCGTCTCCGCTTCCCTTTCCCTGTCAGAGAAGCTGGAGTTGGCTCTTTCCAACCCATCCCTGTGGGATCAGGGCAGCAGAACATGACCGAGGGGCGTCTCACCTACGAGGTTGAGCCTGGGCACCACGTACATGTCCTTCTCGTTGAGCACCAAGGTGGGCGCAGGAGGAGGTGGCACCGTGGGGGTGTCGAGGCCCTCAGGGACCAGAGGACACCTCTGCACAAAGTGAGTGTCTGCCAGGCGCACGAAGGTGTTGGCCACCTCACTGTAATCCATGGTTTTCCCATCTGATCCACAGGGAGAGGGATGGTGGCTTCAGGGTGGTGCCTGTGGCTCCAAAGGGTGAGGGGATGCTGGGGGTCAGGAATGCTCTGAGGGTGGTTTGGGACTGGGGGGGGCAACATTCCCATGGGGTTTATTGAAGATGTCTCTGATCATTGCCAGGGGTTGGATTGGATGAGGTTTGAGGTTCCTTCCAACCCAAGTCAGTCTAAGATCCTGATTCCAATCAAAAGGGGCTACAAGAAACCTTGGAGAGGGGCTTTGAACAAGGGATTGGAGGGATGGGACAAGGGGGAATGGTATTAACCTGCCAGAGGGGAGATTGGGATGGGATATTGGGATGAAGTTCCTCCTTGTGAGGGTGGTGGGACACTGGAATGGGTTGAATGGAGGAGCTGGCAGTGTCCAAGGCACCAGTCGAAGGTGTCCCTTCCCCAAGCCCACTTTGGGCAGCTCCTTTTGCACATCCCCAGCGCCACCATCCTGCCCCCTGCTCCCTGCGGAGCTTCCCACCTTCCATGGTCTCGGTGAGCCTGTCCGCCACCTTCCTCACAAGGGCGCTCATGCTCATGTGCCCGTTGAGGAGCAGCTCCTCCACCAGGAGCTCGCCCGTGTCCCCATAGAGGCTCTTGGCGGTGTAGATGTAGCGGGGGTAGCGCAGGATGCGCAGCACGCGCTGGCACCGTGCCTCATACTCCACCAGGCCCCGCTTCTGCACCTGGTAACCCACCAGGTTGTGCTGGATGAGCACACAGAGCGCCTTCTTCACCTGCAAGGAGGCTCTGTGGCACCACAGGCTCCCAGCTCCCTGGGGCACCACCACATCCCCGCACACCAGTCCCCAGCCGGGGCCACCCAGAGTGTGTCCATGGGGCTTTGGGATGGAGCCTCCAGCACCCCTTGGGCAGCCTGGGCCAGGGCTCTGCCACCCTCAGCACCGAGTTCTTCCTCATGGTGAGGTGGCGCTTGGTGGCTGCTAGTTCATGGCCACTGCTCCATGATGTGCTGGCACTGGGCACAAAGGAACAAGGGATGGGACGAGAGGAACGGCCTCAAGCTGCACTGGGGCAGGGGGGATAGGTTGCTGGGGCACAGGGATGGGGCATTGGGCAGGGATGGGGCATAGAGCAGGGATGGGGTATTGGGCAGGGATGGAGCAGGGATGGGGCATTGGGCAGGGATGGGGCAGGGATGGGGCATAGAGCAGGGATGGGGCATTGGGCAGGGATGGGGCAGGGAGGGGGCATTGGGCAGGGATGGAGCAGGGAGGGGGCACCGGCCATAGGGCAGGGGCTGTCTCCCACCGCACCTGGTCCAACAGCAGCCCGGTGTCGGCCGCAATGAGGCGCAGCGGCTGCGGCCCGCTCCGAATGAGGAACGTGCCGATCGTCTCCACGATGTCCCCGAAGTACTCCCGCAGCAGCAGGGAGCAGAGCTTCAGCTCCGCCTGGGTCATCCCCGCGGCGCCTCAAACGCCCTCGGTGGCGCTGGGAGCAGGGCAAATGCCGGGAATGTGGCCCCGCATCCCCCCCGCCACACCGGGCCCGCCCTCACTCACCCGGCTCCTGCCGCCATGGCAACCGCCACTTCCGGCTCCCCGCCTGCCACTTCCGGCGCCGCTCTATCCCGCGCCCTCCCCTTGCTCCGCTCCGGACTCTCTGCCCTGGAGCAGACGAGGCGACCGGAAGTGAGTGGCTAGCGCGGGGGGGGGGGGGGGGGTGGTCTCGTGCCGGCGCCGCCGCTCTCTCCCTGCGGAGCGCCGCCTCGCTGGCCCGGCGGAGGACTGACGGCAGGAGCGAGAAGATGGCGGAGGCCTCAGCGGCCGCCGTGCCCCAGCACCGCTTCTTCTGCCACAGCTGCAAGGGCGAGGTCAGCCCCAAGCTACCGGTAAGCGCCGGGCTCGGCCCGGGGGGCAGCGCGGCCTCGGCCCCGCCGTGCTCCCGCGTGCGGCCGGGCCCGGGCCTGGGCCTAAGCGGCTCCCCCTGAGCGCCGCCCCCCTCCCGTGTCCCGGTATCCTGGGGTATCCCGCTCCATGTTGTCCCTGAACCCCAAACCCCCCCGCTCCCGAGCCAGCAGAGACCCCCTCACTCCCCTCCTGACGTGTGTAGGGTGCGATCCCTCTGGGATTGCTGCGGGGAGCAGGCAGGGGGCTCGGTACCCCCCCCAGGGTGACCCCAGCCTCTTCCCTTCTCCTTCCCCTCCTCCTGTCCGCCCTCCCCCTCCTCGGGACCCACCTGGGATTCCCTAGGGATGGGCTCTTGGTGGCTCTCGTGCAGATGGCCCCGGTCTGGGCTGTGACCCCCCCTCTGTGGGCTCCTTCGTGCCCCAGCCATGGAATCGCTGCTCTTTGGGCTCCTGCTGGGCCCAGCCGGGTTTGGTGGGGGTGCAGTGGGTGCCCCCAAGGCCCTGCTGCTGCTGCGGGGGCTTGGATCTCCAGAGAGGGGGCAGAGACAGTGCCTGGGGCGTCTTGATGGGCTTTGGTGCCTCTTTGTTGGAGCTTGATGGGTCTTAATGGGCTTTGGTGGCCCTTTGTTGGGGTTTGGTGAGTCTTAATGGGCTTTGGTGGCTCTTTGTTGGGGTTTGGTGGGGCTTGATGGGTCTCTGTAGGGCTTTGATAGGTTTCTATAGGGCTTTGATGGGGTTTTATGGGTATGTCTTGCGTCTTGATGGGGTTTACTGGGTTCTGTTGGAGTTTGATGGGGATCTCTTGGGTCTCTGTTGGGTCTTGGTGGGGTTTGATGGGGCTCTGATGGGGTTTGATGGGGCTCTGGTGGGGTTTGATGGGGCTCTGGTGGGGTTTGATGGGGCTCTGGTGGGTTTGATGGGGCTCTGGTGGGGTTGATGGGGCTCTGGTGAGGTTTGATGGGGCTCTGGTGGGGTTTGACGGGGCTCTGGTGGGGTTTGACGGGGCTCTGATGGGGTTTGACGGGGCTCTGATGGGGTTTGATGGGTCTTCATGCAGTAGAGCCCCCAGATCCCACCCAAAGCTGCAGGATGGATCCCAAGGGCTGGAAGCTCACTGGGGCCTTTGGGGTTTGGTTCCACATGAGGAGACTTTTCCCAGGAACTTTATTCCTGGTTTGAGGAACCAGGAGGAACTTCAGGATCCCTGTCCTCCAGCTGCTTTTGGGCTTTCCAGGCACAGGGAGGCAGCAGGAAGCCACGGTGGCTTTTTGGTGTGGAAGTTTAGGAGCTGAATTCCCAGCCTTGGTGGCTAATCCCAGCTTCCTCTGTCCTTCCAGGAATACACATGCCCACGGTGCGAGTCTGGCTTCATCGAGGAGGTCACTGAGGATTCCAGGTAGTTCCAGCCCTGGTTTCTCCTCTCCAAAGCTATGGAAAAGGGGCAGAAGACAGGGAATGCCAAAGTAAAGGGAATGGTTTGGGGTGGGTTTGGACTTCTTGCTGTGGAGACTGAAGGCACTATGGTGGAACATTCACGTGAGAAGGGATGGAGGGATGGGATGAGGAGGAACAGCTTCCAAGAGGAAGAGGGAAGAGTTAGAGGGAATACTGGGAAGCTAAGGGCAGTGGGACCCTGGGATGGGTTGAATGGAGTTGCCATCCCTGGCAGGATCCAAGGCCAGGTTGGAGCAGCCTGCTCTAGCAGGTGTCCCATGGCTTTAGATGAGCTTTGAGGTCCCTTGCAAGCCAATCCAGGATTCCATGATTCTCAAACGGGGGTTGCTCCCGAGCTCCATCTGTTTCAGCCTGGAATGGGATGTGGCTTTGGCAGTGTCACCTCCTTTCCTTCTCCTCTTTCTCCTCCAGCTTTCTCGATGGCAGCGGCATCGATGACAGCCCGGCCACACAGTTTGCAGAGGTGAGCGCTGCTCTCCTGCTCCTCCTTTCCACCCCGTCCTGGGATATGTTGGGATATGTGGAAGTGTTCCTCCTGCTTGCTGCCACTCTGAGTTGTACCATCTACAGCATCCCAACCAGCTCCATGTGTTGTGGCATAGAGCAGGAGCTGCGAGGGGTGGAAGCCTCTTTTCCTACCCCATTCCCAAGCCCCCAGAGAGGGTCTGCTCCAGGTTAAGAGGAGAACAGCCCTTGGATTAGCATCAAATTCCCACCCTCAGTCCATGGCTTCTCCTTTGCTGTCCCTTGGGTTAGCATCAAATTCCCACTCTCAGTCCAAGGCTGCTCCTTTGCTGTCCCTTGTGTTAGCATCGAATTCCCACCCTCAGTCCAAGGCTGCTCCTTTGCTATCCCTTCTGCACTCGTGCTCCTATGTTTCTTGTTCAGTGCTCCTTGGTTGCTCGTTCTGATGCTACCATAAACCCACTTTAGAAACCCCCTGCTTGTATCCATGGGAGCTAGATCCAAGGGAATGATGGAAGGAATAACCCCCTAGTGGGTTTTAGGCCCGCCTAAGGCACAGAGAGCCCCGGGTGGCTCCCAGGATGGGTGCTGTTGCACGGAAGAGCTGCTGTGTTGGGCTTCCTGGGGGTGGCTCAGCTGATGAGCTGGGCTATAATTAAGCACTTTAGCCAAGCTTTTTTCCCTTGGGAGCCATGGAAACCATGGGAATGTGCTGAAATGCTGCTGGCGAGTTGGACTTCCCAACCTCCGCCTTGGCAGCGCAGCTCCGTGGGATGTGCTTCATGTGGCTTCCCCCTTCTCTTCCCTCCTCCAGCTTTGGGACCACTTGGACCACACGATGTTCTTCCCAGACTTCCGACCCTTCCTGAGCAGCAGCTCCCTGGAGCAGGACAACAGGGACACCGAGAGGGGCCACCAAGCCCATGCTGACCTCTGGGGCCCCAGCCGCCCCCCCCGGCTGCCCATGACACGGAGGTACCGGGCCCGGGGCAGCTCCCGCCCCGACAGGTCTCCTGCTATCGAGGGGTGAGTGCCTCAGGAAGCACCTCCCTGTCCCATCACTGGAAAAAGGTGGGATTTGGAGGAGGAAATGTTGGATTTGGGTAGAGAAAATGGGGTCCTGGCTCCTGTGGGTGACCAGAGGTTTGCCCATCACATGCTCTGCCTTCATTCCCCTCAGCTGGAATCAGAGCTGTGCATAGGGAAAGGGGGGTTTTGCCTGTTCTAGAGCTACTGGGAATGCTGGGTTGAGCTCTCATCCCTCCTGCCCTTGTGCTCATCCTGCCTTGGGCTTGTGTTGTGCAGGATTTTGGGGGGGTTCTGCTGGGCTGTTGCTGCCCTAGGGTTGATGCTCACCTTGTTCCTTGTCTGCTCTTGCCGTCGCTCCCGCTCCAGCATAATCCAGCAGATCTTTGCAGGCTTCTTTGCAAACTCAGCACTTCCTGGCTCCCAACACCCTTTCTCCTGGTGAGTAGCACATGTGGCTTTGCTCACACCAGTCCAGACCAGTCCAAACCAGTTGCCCGGTGCTGGGGAGCTCTGCTTTCCCAGTGGGGAGGGTTGTGCGCAGCCCAGAGGTTCTTTGGGATAGGGAAAGGGCTCCTTTGACCCTCTGCTCCTGTCCGCAGGAGCGGGATGCTGCATTCCAACCCCGGGGACTATGCCTGGGGACAGAGTGGCCTTGATGCCATCGTCACCCAGGTAAGACCCTCCTTGTGTGCTGGGCTTTGAGATGGGACCTTTTGCTGGTGGGGGGGTGGCTGCTTGTGTCCTGCCTCTCCAGGGGCCTCAGACCTTGTTCCTCTGGAGATACAGGATCTCAGCCCAAGAGCTGGTTCCTGCTGTGGTTCATAGAGGGATGAGCCCTGTCCTGCTTCCTGGAAGCTTTGGCTGCCTCCTTTGAGGATTCATAGCATCAGCATGGGATGGGTTGGGTTGGAAGAGAGCTTCAAGTTCATCTAAAGCCATGGAACACCTTCCACTTGCTGCATTGGGGGTGTTCAGCCTCCATCCCTGGCATCCCAGATGGATGCTTCACCAGGAGCTAATTTGGCTGCTGGTGTCGTGCTGAATCCATCTGGTGCCCTTCCCAAGGAGCCCCTGGCTTTCCCACTCTCCCTGCTTCCCAAAAGGAGGCTGCATCCCACATGGCTGCTGGGGGCTGGCGCCTTCCTCCCACCCTACAGCCCAGCACAGGCTCCATAGCTTCCCATGGGATCTGGAGCAGCAGCTCTGCCCATCCCAGGCTTTCATGTGGCTTCCAAAGCTCAATGAGGCTTCTCTGCACCTTCCCTGACCATGCTTGAAGCTGTTGTTGGGTGAATTTGGGTCAGAGCATGAAATTCCTGTCATGGAGCTGTAACACTGGGAAAAGAGCTCAGCCCAAGTGCAGACCCGCAGGAGCCTGGGCCACAAGTGGTCCAGGCCAGGTTGGATGGAGCTTGGAGCAACGTGGCCCAGTGGGTGGTGGCCCTGGTTGGACCTGGAGGAGCTTTAAGGTCCCTTCGACCCATTCCATGATAAGCAGAAGGGACCGATGCTCCTGTTGATGTGTTGATTCCAAGGCAGATCCCTCCTCCTCATCCTGTTTCCCTCTCCACAGCTCCTGGGGCAGCTGGAGAACACTGGTCCCCCTCCTGCTGACAAGGAGAAGATCTCCTCCCTCCCCACAGTGACAGTAACTCAGGAACAAGTCGGTAGGTGCCACCCCCCCATGTCACTTGTCCCCTCAGGCTTTATGGTGACCCTGGCATTCCCTGGCTGATGGAGGCCTGGATCACCACCTGGATGTGCATTGGGAGCATTGGGAAGTGCTGCTGGCACCTCTGAAGTGCAGCTCCCACCACCACCAGCAACCTCCATCATTCCATAGTCTTTGTGGCACCTCTTTGGGGTGACACCCCCCCCCAGTGGCTTCCAGATGTTCTCTTTGGTCCCAGTCTCCTGGTCCTGGTCCCAGTCTCCAGGTCCTGGTCCCAGAACAGGGCTTTGCTTTCTCCTCTTTCACCTTGGCTCTGACCATGTTCCTGCTCTGGAATCATGTGAAACTCCCGCCTTCCTGTGGCTTTCTGCAGACATTCCTGGCTTTGCAGTGAGTTCATCCCAGGGATTCTTTTCTCCCTGTGTTTGTCCTTTCTCCTCTGAGCTGCTCCATTGCTTCAGCTCGACTGCTCCAAAGGGACCAAGTGATGGGAAAACCAGTTTCCACAACAGCTCCTTGTGTTTTGACTGGTGTTTTGAATACACCGAAGTCTCTTCCTGGCCAGGAAACGTCCATGTTGGACTGCTCAGTGTCTTCTGTTGGAACTGCTGGAGCTGGGATGCCTGTGGTGTGGCATCACAGGGAGCTGGGATTTGCCACCTCTCAGTGCACAAGGATGGGTGATGGAAGCATCCCCCTTGCGAAGATTCAGCTCGAATCACCTTAGTTTAACTGATCCTTTTTCTTTGTTGTCTTCAATCCCAGGCTCTGGAATGCTGCTGGTCACAGTTTGGCTGTGCAGGAACCCTTTGGTGAGTCAAAGCTCCTCCTGTCTCTTGCAGATACAGGCCTGGAGTGCCCGGTGTGCAAAGAGGACTACGCGGTGGCTGAGCAGGTCCGGCAGCTGCCTTGCAACCACTTCTTCCACAGCAACTGCATCGTGCCCTGGTTAGAGCTGGTAAGAGCCTCTGTCCCGGCTCCAGGCCCTTTGGGAATCCTGGAATTCTGGAATGGGTTGGCTTGGAAGGGCCACCTTCCATTAGAGCAGGTTGTGCCAAGCCCCATCCACCCTGGCCTTGGACACTGCCAGGGATGGGACGTCCAAACCTTCTCCTTTCAACCCATTCCAGTGTCCCACCACTCTTCTTCCCAATATCCCATCTAGCTCTTCCCTCCTCCTGTTGGAAACCATTCCTTCTCATCCCACCCCTCCATTCATTCTCATCTCAATGTTCTGGGTATAATCTCCCTGGGAAAGCAACCATTTGAGCAGCATTCCCTCAATCCTGGAATCAACCAGATTGGAAAAGACCTTTAAGCTCCTCAAGTCCATTTCCCACCACTAACCCATGGCACTGAGGGTTTTGCCTATGTGGTTTGGGAACACTTCCAATGACTCCACCATTCCCTGGGCAGCTGGTTCCAATGCCTGAGCATCCTTTAGGTGGATAAACTCTTCCCAGTATCCAACCTAAACCCCTCCTGGTGCAGCCTGAAGCCGCTTCCTCTTGTCCCTCATCCTTCTTATCCCATCTCCCTCTTGTCCCTCATCCCTCCCCTTTCTCTTGCAGCACGACACGTGTCCTGTGTGCAGGAAGAGCCTCAAGGGGGAGGATTCCAGCCGGCACCCGCCGGAGGCCTCTCCCAGCCAAGTGCAGGAGCGATGGACTTTCTGATGCTCCCGAGCTTCCCGGGGGGCTCTGCCTGGAGCATCCCCCCCCAGTGTACATCGTATTCCAATTCCAACCTCCAAGTCCAACCCAGAGTAGCAGGAACCATAGAGCAGGGAGGGACTCACTGCACTGAGTGCTGGCTTTCTCTCCCGAATCCTTCTCCCAGTGTCTCCATTGGAATCGCCTCTCTAGTCCGAAATTCCTTTCTTTTGGAGTGATTTGCCTTGAGTTTTATACTTTGGGAGCCCTTTACCCCATCCGAAGGGGGGGGGCAGCCCCCTCCTGGCACAGAGCTTGGGGTGGGAAAGGGGATTTGGGGCTTCTCCCCTCTGCCCCCCCGCAGCAGGAGGGGGTTGGAAGTGAATCCAGGAGAATTTGGCTGGGGATTCCTTTGGCACTGGAGCAACGGTGGCTGTCACACACCATTGGAGGTGTCTCAGGTGAGGCCGAGGGGACGGGAGCGTGGTTGGGCCCCGGCTCTGAGCAGGATTTAGTGGCTGGTGGTGGAGATTGGGGGGGAGGGGGGTTTGGCTCCTCTGGGTCTGTCCAAGCCTCCCCCTGCCTAGCACCATTCCGGGTTGTACCCTATGGACCACATTAAAGGCAACCTTTAGGAACCCACTTGACCTGTGCAGCTTCTTCACCCCCAAACCCTGGTGTGGACCCACCTTGACCCTCCCTTTGGTCCATCCCCTCTTTGTTGTGGACATTCATCCTGTTGGGCTTCCCCCCCCCCGCCAATTTCTGTGCCGTTTCATTCATATTTGACTTTTACACCACCACCCCCCCTTGTGCTCACCATCACTCCATGGTGCTGTCAGACACCCTGGGCAGAGGGGGGTGGTTTGGGTCCCAGCACTCCAGCATCCCGGGTACCAGCATTGAGCACCTCCGCAGAGCTGAGCTTTATTGGTGGTGCTGCTCCTTCCCACCCACTGCTCCCCCCTTTTTCCCCACCTCCACGACCCTTCAGGTGACACTTGGGGGGCTCCTTCCTCCTTCTCCCGACCTCTCGTGGCTGCATCCCAGTGCCAGCACAATCCAGCCCCGGCGGAGGCATTGCCCTCCGCAAGGATGGAGCCGAGGTTGGGGGGGGCAGAGTCCCGAGCCCCTGGTGGTCCCCAAGGCCACGGTGCTGGGTGCCAGGGGCCCCTCCTGCCCTCACTGCGTCTCCTCCTCCTCCTCCTCCTTGGGGGGCTTCTTGCGGGTGAAGAAGCCGAGCTGGGGGAGAGAAGGAGAGGGTGGAGGGTGAGGATGGAGGGAGCAGGGCAATGAAGGACAGAGTGTCCCTCGGCCCCATCTCACCTTCCAGAGGCAGAAGATGATGAGCGCCAGGAGGAGCAGCCCCCCCAGGACGCTGCCCACCAGGATCCAGAGGGATACTGGCACCCGCTTCCCCTGCAGGATTTCCAGCACCATCTGCAGGACGAGGGAGGAGCCACAGGGAGAAAGTGGGAATAAGAGGGGGTGCTCCCTGCCACCTGCACCCCGGCCTGGGTGCGGGGTCTGGGGGGGCTCCTACCTCCCTGCGCTGCGCCCCCTCCTCCAGCACCAGAGCGCTGCTGGGCGGGACCTGCAGCCAGGCACTGCTGAGCACCCGCACACTGCGGAATGGAGCCTTGGGGGGAAACGAAACGGGATGGGATGGAATGGTCCCACCTCATATCCTCACCCATCACCCTCATATCCCCCAGCACCTCCATATCCTCCCCAGCACCCGATATCCCCCATCACCCCATATCCCCCAGCACCCCATATCCGCCTTCACCTCATATCCTCCCCCGTCACCCATATCCCCCCAGCACCCCTCACCCCATGGAAGAACGCGGTGTGGATGCTGCGCAGGATGTGGACCGAGACCTCGTCCCCGCGGTGCAGCGGCCCCAGGCGGCAGCTGAGCTCCTGGCACCAGGCGTTGGTGCAGTCCTGGGGGGGACACGGAGTGAGGGGGTCTGGGGGTGCTGGGGGGGGGAGATGCGCTGCGTCCCCCGCCTCTCACCAGCTGCTCCACGCGCTGCAGGTCCTCGGGCTGCACCGGCACCACCGCGGCCGTGCCCTCGGGGGGGGTCCGCAGCACGCAGGTGGCCTGGGGGGGACACACGGGCTCAGCCGCAGCGGGTGCAGGGACCCCCGCGCGCCCCCCCGCAGGACTCACGTTGTGGGTCAGGACGCGGGTGACCGGCAGGAGCGGGACCCGGCGCGGGCCCAGCGCGGGCAGGGACAGGCGCAGGGACAGGCCCCGCACCGGGAAGCACCCGAGGTTCTGCACCTGGGGGGGAATGGGGTGAGACCCCCCCGCACTGCTCCGTATCCCGCATCCCACACCCCTGTATGCTGCATCCCTGTATCCTGCATCCCTGTATCCTGCATCCTCACATCCCACACCCCTGTATCCTGCATCCCTGTATCCTGCATCCCTGTATCCTGCATCCCCACATCCCACACCCCTGTATCCTGCATCCCTATATCCTGTATCCCCACATCCCACACCCCTGTATCCTGCATCCCCACATCCCACACCCCTGTATCCTGCATCCCTGTATCCTGCACCCCTGTATCCTGCATCCCACATCCCTGTTTCCCAGACCCCTGTATCCTGCATCCTCATATTCTGCATCCCCATATCGCACACCCCTATATCTTGTATCCCCATATCCCACACCCCCAGATCCTGCATCCCCATATCCCGCACCTCCATATCCCGCCCCCCATACCCCATATCCCACCTTCACCGTGGTCCGGAATTCTGGGCCAGGACCATGGGGGAAGGTGCTGGGTGGGTGAATCTCGTAACGGCGCAGGTTGGAATCACTGTGGGATGAGATGGGATTGGATCCACCATAAACACCCCCAGTGCCATAAAACTCCCCCCAGTTGATCCCTGCTCCATGTCTCCTACGTGGAGAGGAAGAGGTCGGGCTGGTAGCGGATGGGCACCGAGAGCTGGACCACGTTGTCCTCCTGCCTGGCCTCGGAGCTGTCACTGGATGGAGGGAGAGTGAGGGAGGACCCTGAGGACACCCCCAATACCGCTGCTATGGGTGCAGCCCCCAGCACCCTGCTCCTACCTGGTGGCCTCCAGGGTGACATTGGCTCGGTCCAGGAGCACGGAGCAGCTGAACTCCAGCTCCAGGGTAAAGGAGAGCTATGGGTGGCAATGGGGTGGCAGTGGGTGGCAATGAGTGGCAATGGGGTGGCAACAATGGGGTGGGGATGGGTGGCAATGGGGTGGCAATGGGTGGCAGTGGGTGGCAATGGGGTGGTAATGGGTGGTAATGACTGGCAATGGGGTCGAAAGGGGTGGCAATGGGTGGCAGTGAGTGGCAATGAGTGGCAATGGGGTAGCAATGGGTGGCAATGGGGTGCGATGGGTGCTCTGGGGGGTGTTCCCCTGTCCCCTACCTTGGCCAATGAGAGGAACACGGGGTACCCAACGCTGCAGAGCCGGCGGTGTCCCGGCAGTGCCCAGCATTCCAGCTTCACTGGGCTGGGGTCCTGCCGTGGGGACACACATGTCACCTATGGCTGGGGGGGGGTGGGGGGGTGGTCCAGAGCCGCAGGGATCCCCATCTCCCACCCAGGATGGGTTGAAGGACCCATTTGGGACCAAAGGGACCCCATCTCCCAAGTCATGGGGGGGACCCCGTACCTGGAGCGTGAGGCTGGAGAAGTGGAGGTTGCCGGAGTAGCGGAGCTCCAGGCTGGCATTGTAGGCGTTCTCCTCCCTGTTCTCCAGCACCACGTCCACCAGCACCTTCCTCCTGCCCCTGCGCAGGACGTGGGGGCTCTCCCTGCAGCACCCAGAGTGGTCACAGCCCCAGAGCACAGCTCAGTCCTGGGGACACCCCGGGGACCCCCATACCTGGAGCCCACGATGTCCATGGTGGCCTTGAGCACCAGGTCGGTGACGCACTCATTGTCCTCCCCACACTCCTTGAAGAAGGGGATCTGGAAGGAGCCGGGTGTGATTCCCGATGCCAAGAGGGGGGGAAGGATCCTGGGAAGGATCCCAGCACCCACCAGCTTCCGGATGGTGGTGGGTGATGCATCATCCAGCACTGGTCCACTGGGATCAGCCATGGCGAAGCTGACAGTGATGCTGACGGGGCGCAGATAGTCCGTGGTGTCCTGGGGAGGATGAGTGGGCCCCAGTGAGGCCCTGGTGCTATGGGATCCTCCAGGAACACCAGAGATGTTCCAGGGACACTCAGAACGCCCCAGGGGCACCCGGGATGCTCCAGGGGCTCACCAGGACATGGAATGGGAAGCGGAGGCAGCTTGGCTGCTCCGGCCACAGCTCGAGGTGCTGCTGCAGCAGGCGCCGTGCCCCTGAGTCGAAGATAGCCCTAGCTGGGGTCCCTTCCTCCAGGGATATGTTGTACTGGAGCCCTGCACCGGGATGAGATGGCATCACCCATAGGGATGGGATATCCCTGGGGTAGCACGTGGGGCTGTGGGGATAGCACTGGGGTGCTGTGGAGACACCCTGGGGTGGTCCAGGGATTCTCTAGGAACAGCCTGGGATGTTCAAGAGACACCCTGGGATGCTCCAGGAACAACTGGGATACTCCAGAGATGCTCCAGGAACACCCTGGGATGCTCATGGGATGCTCCAAGGTCACCTGGGATTGCTCAGGGACACCCAAGGCTTCTCCAGGACCTCCTGGGATGCTCCACGGACACCCCTAGGATGCTCCAAGGACACCCCTGGGATGCCCCACGGACACCCCTGGGATGCCCAATGGACACCCCTAGGATGCCCAATGGACACCCCTAGGATGCTCCACAGACACCCCAGGGATGCTCCACGGACACCCCAGGGATGCTCCAGCCCCCCCGTGGCCGCCCCCACCGCCGCACTCACGGAAGCCGCTCTGGGCCCGGCCGCGGGCGCGCTCCGAGGCGCGGAGGCAGAGGCGGGCGCGGAGGCAAACGGCGGCGGCTCCGCCGCGGCTGCAGCTCCGCTGCGTGACGCTGATGGCCGGAGGCTCCACGCGCAGCGACGCCGTCACCCGCACGATCCGGCGGGACCTGCAACGCCCGTCCCGGGGTGGGGGCTCCGCGGGGGCCGGGACCCGCAGCCCTGCCCCGCGCCCAGCACTCACCGCAGCAGCACGGCCGCCCCCTGCGCGCCCACGGCCAGGGCCACCAGCCCGTCCCCGTCCGTGTCCCGCCGCCCGTCCACGCTGCGCCCGAAGTAGCTGAGGCTGGGAGCCAGCGCCGCCGCCTCGATGCGCTGCGGGACGAGGGACCGCTGGCTCGTACGAGGCTGTGCTCCCCCGCCCCGCCCCGGTTCCTGCCCCCGCCCCACCTGCTTGTACTGGGGCAGGAGGGTCCCCGCCGCCCCGTGGTAGATGTAGACCGCGCCGCGGTGCCCGTCCTCCAGCGGCGCCCCCACCGCAGCGTCGTTGAAGCCGTCGTGGTTGAGGTCCGGGACCGCGGCCATGGAGTACCCGAAGCGGGAATCCTGCGGCCTCGGCCCGGCGAGCAGGGTCCCGGCGGGGGCCAGGAGCCGCTGCGGGGCACGGCGCGGCCTTCGTACCCGCGGGAGCACCGGGAGGCGGAGGGGGACAGGGGAGCCCCTGGGCGATGGATCCCCCCCACATCCTGCCCCCAATCCCATTGCATCCCCTCAAATTCCATTGCATACCCCTAATCCCACTGCATCCCCCCCAGATCCCATTGCATCCCCCCAATCCCACTGCACCCCCCCAAATTCCATTGCATCCTCCCCAATCCCATTGCATCCCCCTCAATTCCATTGCATCCCCCAATCCCATTGCATCCCCCCAATCCCACTGCATCCCCCCCAGATCCCATTGCATCCCCCCAATCCCACTGCATCCCCCCAAATTCCATTGCATCCTCCCCAATCCCATTGCATCCCCCCAATCCCACTGCATCCCCCCCCAAATTCCATTGCATCCTCCCCAATCCCATTGCATCCCCCTCAATTCCATTGCATCCCCCAATCCCATTGCATCCTCCCCAATCCCATTACATCCCCCCAATCCCACTGCATCCCCCCCCAAATTCCATTGCATCCTCCCCAATCCCATTGCATCCCCCTCAATTCCATTGCATCCCCCAATCCCATTGCATCCTCCCCAATCCCATTACATCCCCCTCAATCCCATTGCATCCCCCCAATCCCATTGCATTCCCCCAATCCCATTGCATCCCCCTCAATTCCATTGCATCCCCCAATCCCATTGCATCCTCCCCAATCCCATTACATCCCCCCAATCCCACTGCATCCCCCCCCAAATTCCATTGCATCCTCCCCAATCCCATTGCATCCCCCTCAATTCCATTGCATCCCCCAATCCCATTGCATCCTCCCCAATCCCATTACATCCCCCTCAATCCCATTGCATCCCCCCAATCCCATTGCATTCCCCCAATCCCATTGCATCCCCTCAAATTCCATTGCATCCTCCCCAATCCCATTGCGTCCTCCCCAATCCCATTGCATCCCCCCAATCCCACTGCATCCCCCCCAAATCCCATTACATCCCCCCAATCCCACTGCATCCCCCCAAATTCCATTGCATCCTCCCCAATCCCATTGCATCCCCCCAATCCCATTGCATCCCCCCAAATTCCATTGCATCTCCTCCAAATCCCACTGCATCCTCCCCAATCCCACTGCATCGCCCTCAATCCCACTGCATCCCTCCAAATTCCATTGCATCCTCCTCAATCCCATTGCATCCCCCCAATCCCACTGCATCCCCCTAAATTCCATTGCATCCTCCCCAGTCCCATTACATCCCCCTCAATCTCATTGCATCCCCCAATCCCACTGCATCCCCCCCCAAATTCCATTGCATCCTCCCCAATCCCATTGCATCCCCCTCAATCCCATTGCATCCCCCAATCCCACTGCATCCCCCCCAAAATTCCATTGCATCCTCCCCAATCCCATTGCATCCCCCTCAATCCCATTGCATCCCCAATCCCATTGCATCCTCCACAATCCCATTACATCCCCCCAATCCCACTGCATCCCCCCAAATTCCATTGCATCCTCCCCAATCCCATTGCATCCCTCCAATCCCATTGCATCCCCCCAAATTCCATTGCATCCCCCCCAAATCCCACTGCATCCTCCCCAATCCCACTGCATCCCCCTCAATCCCACTGCATCCCTCCAAATTCCATTGCATCCTCCCCAATCCCATTGCATCCCCCCAATCCCACTGCATCCCCCTAAATTCCATTGCATCCTCCCCAATCCCATTACATCCCCCTCAATCTCATTGCATCCCCCCAATCCCACTGCATCCCCCCCAAAATTCCATTGCATCCTCCCCAATCCCATTGCATCCCCCTCAATCCCATTGCATCCCCCAATCCCATTGCATCCTCCACAATCCCATTACATCCCCCCAATCCCACTGCATCCCCCCAAATCCCATTGCATCCTCCCCAATCCCATTGCATCCCCCCCAAATCACACTGCATCCTCCCCAATCCCACTGCATCCCCCTCAATCCCACTGCATCCCTCCAAATTCCATTACATCCCCTCCAATCCCACTGCACCCCCCCCAGTCCCATTACATCCCCTCCAATCCCACTGCACCCCTCACCTGCCCCACCGTGTACAGGTACACCCGCCCCATCTCCCTGCTCTGCTCCCCCAGGTACATGGGAGCCGCCACCAGCAGCACATCGGTGGCACCGTCCCCATCCACGTCCAGGGCACAGACCTCGCTCCCGAAGTAGGAGCCTATCTGGGGGTGCAGCAGGGCTGGGTCAGGCCGGGGCTGCCATGAGCCCCCCTCCCCTGCCCCACACAGCCCCTACCTGCTCCCCTGTCAGCGCCTGCACCACCATCATGGCCCCCATGGTGTCCATATGGAAGAGGATGACCTTGCCCTTGTGCTGGAAGCGAGGGGCTCCGGCCACGTAGAGCTGCTGCCCCCCCGGCAGCCGCAGTGAGGACACAGCGTAACCTGGAGCGGGGACACAGCATGGTGGTGGCATCCCTGGGAAGACTGGGTCCCCAAAAGGCAGTGGGTACCAAGTGTCCCAGTGGCATTGAGCGTCCCATGGTTTCAAGCATCCCAGGGACACAGGGCATCCTGGGGACATCGAGCATCCCAGGGACACCGGGCATCCTGAGGACATCGAGCATCCCAGGGACACAGGGCATCCTGAGGACATCGAGCATCCCAGGGACACAGGGCATCCTGAGGACATCGAGCATCCCAGGGACACCGGGCATCCTGGGGACAGGGAGCATCCCAGGGACACCGGGCATCCTGGTGGCACTGAGCATCCCAGAGGTACTGAGCATCCCAGGGACACTGAGCATCCTTGGGGCATTGAACATCCCAGGGTACTGAGCATCCGAGGGACACAGGGTATCCTGGTGGCATTGAGCATCCCAGAGGTACTGAGCATCCCAGGGGCATTGAACATCCCAGGGACACTGAGCATCCTTGGGGCATTGAACATCCCAGGGTACTGAGCATCCCAGGGACACAGAGCACCCTGGGTACACTGAGCATCCTTTAATTGCTGCTGAACCCCCATTTGCCCCACATCCCTGGGACACGGTGCATCCCTCGGGATGTCTCCCTGCCCCCATACCCAAATAAGCTGCGTGATTCTTCAGCTCCAGGGGGAATTCCTTCTGGAAGGCTTTCCTAGGTGGGACAATGCGGCCCCGCCGGCTCTCCTCCAGCACGGCCCCGTCCCAGTCGTAGGCCCCCACCATGCCAAAGAGGATCCCATCCTGGAGGTGGAAACATGGGATATGATGCTGGGAGCTTGGGAGGAAGCGCGTGTCATGCCTCGAGGACACCACGTGTATGGCGATGCCTCATTGTCCCCAGACCCTACCATGACAGGGATGCACAGCCCCGGGATGGGCTGAGGACTGTTTTCCACTTCCACAAATCCTGCTCCAGCCCTTTCCCGGAGCCGGATCCTGCCCATCCCAACAGCCTCACCTCCAGGGGGTGGATGGAGAAACCGATCTGGGACATCTCCAGCTCAAAGGAGCTCTCATTGTACCCGTGGGTGCCTGGGAAGGGAGAAGGAGATGGGACTGGAATCATGGAATCAGGCAGGGTGGGAAAGAGCTTCAAGATCATCCAGTCCAACTGCTCCCCAGCACTAACCCATGGCAGTAATGGACACGGCTTGGGAACACTTCCAGGGATGGCGACTCCAGCACTGATCAATCCCTGACCACTCTCTGGGTGGATAAACTCTTCTCAATCTCCATCTAAACCTCTCCTGGTGCAGCTTGAGGCTGTTTCCTTTTGTCCCATCCCTCGGGATTAGAGCCCACCCCTCTCCTGGCTCCATCCTCATGTCAGGCAGTTGTAGGGAGCAATAAGGTCCCCCTGAGCCTTCTCTTCTCCATCTGAACCCCCCAGGTCCCTCAGCTGCTCCTCATGGGACTTGGGTTGATCCCAGGTGTGATTCCAGCTGGTTGCCCGCAGCCTCCCGGGGATCCCATCCCCGATTCAGCCCCACGGCACCTTCCAGGCTGAAGATGCGGTCTCCCAGTGCATCCACGATGTCGTTGAGGGCGGCCTCGTCGCTCACATTGAAGAAGTATTTCTCATCCGGGTCACTGGCGATGGACTTGATCTCCCGGATGAAATCCTCGGGATCCTGCTGCCGGCGCAGGTAGTGGCCCAGGACCTGGCAGGAGTGGATGCAGCAGGATGCGGGATGAGGATCCCAGTGGTGGATGTGGGAGTGGATGCAGCAGGATGGGGATGGGGATTCAGTCAGGATGCGAGACTGGATGCAGGTGGGATGCAGGATGGAGATTCAGTTGGGATGTGGGATGGGGATGCAGTGGGATGCAGGAAGGGGATTCAGTTGGGATGAGGGAGTGCATGCAGCCAGGCTGAAGGATGGGGATGCAGTGGGATGAGGATACAGCCAGGATGCAGGACAGGGATGCAGCCAGGATGTAGGAGTGGATACAGGATGGGGATCCCGGTGTTGGAGGCAGGACAGGGATGCAGCAGGATATGGGATGGGGATGCAGCAGGTTGGGGATGCAGCCAGGATGTGGGATGGGGATGCAGTGGGATGGGGATGGGGATCCTGGTGGTGGATGTGGGATGGGAATGCAGCAGGATGGGGATGGAGTGGGATGTGGGATGCAGGACCACATGCAGTGGGATGAGGATCCCAGTGGTGGAAGCAGGGCAGGGATACCAGCCAGGATGCAGGAGCAGAGGCAGTGGGACACAGGATGGGGATGCAGCAGGATGGGGTTGCAGGTGGGATGCAGGATGGGGATGCAGTGGGATGGGGATGCAGGTGGGATGCAGGATGGGGATGCAGTGGGATGGGGATGCAGGTGGGATGGGGATGCAGGTGGGATGCAGGATGGAGATGCAGGGTGGGGATGCAGGTGGGATGCAGGATGGGGATGCAGGATGGGGATGCAGGTGGGATGCAGGATGGGGATGCAGGATGGGGATGCAGGTGGGATGTAGGATGGGGATGCAGCAGGATGGGGATGCAGGATGGGGATGCAGCATGGGGATGCAGGTGGGATGTAGGATGGGGATGCAGCAGGATGGGGAGGCAGGATGGGGATGCAGTGGGATGGGGATGCAGGTGGGATGCAGGATGGGGATGCAGTGGGATGGGGATGCAGGTGGGATGGGGATGCAGGTGGGATGCAGGATGGGGATGCAGGATGGGGATGCAGGTGGGATGCAGGATGGGAATGCAGGATGGGGATGCAGGTGGGATGCAGGATGAGGATGCAGTGGGATGCAGGAGGGGGGCACTCACGGCGATGGCGTAGCGGGTGATGTTGCGGCGCTCGCACTCCCACAGCGCCTCGGGCAGCTCCTCCCCGTCGTGGGACTCCCCGTCTGTCACCACGATGAGCAGGCGCGTGGCATCTGCGCGCCCCCCCCGCTCCGCGCTGAACGCAGCCGTGCTGGGGGGGGAGGACAGGGGCTGATCCCAGTCCTGAACCTCAGCCTGATCCTGATCCCAGCCCTGAGCCCGATCCCAATCTGCAAGACTGACTCATCCCAACCATGATCCCAACTTGATCCCAATCTCAATCCCAACCCTTATCCCACCCCGATCCTGATCCAAATCCCCACCCTGACTCAAATCTTGATCCCAGTCCTGACCCTGATCTTGACTTCAATACTATTCCTGATCCAAATTTCACCCCCACTCCCAATCCTGATCCAAATCCCAGCCCCAACTCAAATCTCAATCTCGATTCTGACCCTGATCCCAACCCCAGTCCCAACCCTCACCCTGATCGTGACCCCAACCCCATTTCTCATCCCATTTCTAACCCAACAATGACCCCAATCCTCACCCAGTTCCTACTACCAGAGCCCAGCTCTGACCCCAGTCCAATTCCGGATCCAGATCCAATCCCGGATCCAGATCCAATCCCATTCCAGATCCCAGCCCCATTCCAGCTCCCATTCCCAGTCCCGCACCATGCCTGCCGGATGGCGAGCGCCGTGCGCGTCTCCCTGCCCTCCTGCCTGCTGATGTTCTTGGCCGCAGCCACCACGTCCTCCACCGTGTGGAACCGGTCCAGGTCCCACTCGTGCACCGCCAGCTCCCCATACTGCAGCACCCCGACCTGTGCCAGGGGACAGGGACATCATCCCGGGAATGGTGGCATCCCCCCGGGACAACAGCAGTGCCCTGAGGACAATGGCACCACTGCAGGGATGGGTGGTATCACTATGGGGATGATGGTATCATCCCAGGGGTGACATTGGCACAGAGACAACAGCATCATGCTGGGCACTCTGGCATCACCCCAGGGACAAGAGCAGCACCCTGGTGACAATGGCATCACCCCAGGGATGTTGCCAGCATCCCAGGGCTGACACTGGCACAAGGGGACATTATGCAGGGGACATGCATGTGGTGGCATCCCCATGGGAACAAGAGCATTGCCCTAAGGATGATGGCATCAATCCAAGGCCCTGGGACCCTGTTAAGGCCCTGAGGACCCTATTTGGGCCCTGGGGACCTCATCACGGCCCTGGAGATCCCCCAGGGTCACCTGGATCTGGCCGGGCCCGATGAAGAACTTGCTGAGGATGTTGCTGAGGAAGTTCTGCACCTCGTACCAGGGGTAGATGCTGTTGGAGCCATCCAGGACGATGACGATGTCCATGTACGTGGAGCAGCCTGTGGGGTGGGGGGGGACAGAGCTGGCACCGGCGCATCCCTGCATGTCCTACCCCGCATCCCAAGCCCCACACTCACGCTGTGCCGTGGGCGCCACGGTCCCCACTGCCCGCAGGTCCCCATTCAGGCGGGTGCAGATGCCAGTGCTGAAGATCGAGGTTCCGCACGGCTGGGACCAAAGCGGGGCACAAGCCTGGCCGGGGTGGGGGGACACAGGGACACATGGAATGTGGCTTGGAGCCACCCACATCCCGGCCTCAGTTTCCCTTCGGAAGGAGCTCTCACCATGAATCCCCCATCCTTAGAGTCCAGCAGCGTCATCCCGAAGTGCATGTTGTGCTCGGGCAGAGGGAAGAGCCACGGGGCTGCGGATCCTATGGGAAAACAGGGGTGCGAGGGGTCAGCGCCGGGATAACCTCCCGAGCCCCCGAGCCCCACCGCGGCTCGGGAATGGCGCCAGGGGCAGGGTCCCCCCCCCGACGGACGCGGCGGTACCGAGGTCGGCTCTGGCGCAGGGCTCGCCGCGGGCTCCGACGTGGCACTTGTAGACGGCCCCGCGGCGGTCGCCGTCCCAGGGGGCCGCCACCAGGAGCCTGCGGGGACACGGAGGGTCCCGGCACCGCCCGGCTGCGGCTGCCCGGGAGCGGCGCCAGCGCGGCCCAAGCTCCGGCCGGGAATGCCGGGATCGGCCCCGGAGCGACCCCGGGGAGCCCCAGAGCCCCATTCCTGCCCCGGGAAGCACGGAGCGCGCTTTGCCTCCATCGCCCCTTGCCCTGCTGATTTCCCCCTTTTGCGCCAAGTTTCCCTGCCTCGCTTCCCTCTTTCCTGCCTCGGTTTTCCCCTCAGGACACCCACCCCTGCCCTGCCCCACACCTCCACTCCCTGGGGACGCTTTAGCCCCCCACAATGGCCGCCCCCCCATCCCCACCCCATAACACCCATGGGTGCCGCCCCCCCCCCCGCCCCATAGCACCCATGGGTGCACTCACCACCGCTCTGTGCCATTCACCCACTGCAGCACCTTGTACCCAAACTGGGCCTGGGCCGGGCCATGGAAGAGCCGTGGGTGGCTCACGTCGATGTTGAACCCCACACACAGGCCTGGGGGGCAGGAGGGGTTTGGGGGGTCTTCAGGACCCCCATGTGGGGTCACAGCCCCGGGATTGGGGTGGGAAAGGGGGAGATCCTGGGGGGGGGCATTGGAGCAGCTGCACCCCATATATAGTACCCCACATATAGCACTGGCACCCCATATATAGCACTGGCACCTCATATATAGCACCCCACATACAGCACTGTCACCCCATATACAGCACCCCACATACAGCACTGTCACCCCATATACAGCACCCCACATATAGCACTGGCACCCCATATACAGCACCCCACATATAGCACTGGCACCTCATATATAGCACCCCACATACAGCACTGGCACCTCATATATAGCACCCCACATATAGCACTGGCACCCCATATACAGCACCCCACATATAGCTCTGGCACCTCATATATAGCACCCCACATATAGCACCCCATACACAGCACTGGCACCCCATATACAGCACCTAGCACCCCACATACAGCACCACAAGCACAGCACACAGCACCCATGGGTGCCTCAGTTCCTCCTTTCCCACCTCAGTTTCCCCTTCTTGGACGTGCCCTCAGTGTCCGGCTGGTAACCCCCAACGCAACATCCCCATTTTGGCCCAGTTTTGCCCTTTCTCCCCCCCCAAACCGCATTGATTTCCCCACTTCCCAGCTCCTCCAAGTGGGATCCAGCTTCTCCCCCCACATCCAGGAGGAATTTTGGGATCCCCCATCCCAAAAGATGCCCCAAATCGGGATGATTTCCCCCCAGAACCCCTCTGAGTTGGGGCTCGCACCTTCCCGTACGAATCCCACCCCAAATACCGTTGGATCTGGGGGCGCCGTTACCTGGGAGCAGGAGGATCCAGCAGCCGGCCCCCGCCATGGCCATGGCTCAAAGGTGACTCTGTCTCCGTCTGGGATGTTTTTTTTTTTCCCCTCTTTTTGGAGTTTTTCCATAGTTTTTCGCCCTCCTCCTTCGCCTCCCATTGGCTGCTATAAATAACGTGCCCGAGCGGGGCTTTTTTGGGGGAGAAACGCTGGAAAAACAGGCAAAGTGGCAGAAAACCACGGGAAAACAGAGGAGGGGAAGGAAGGAGCCGGCGGGACGATGCGGGATCATCGTGTGTGTGGGGTCCTCTTATCCCAGCGGGTCCCCCCCACCCCTCAGGATGTGAACCCCATGGATGGGGCAGGGCCATCCCCAAGGACCCGGCTCCAAGGCGGGATGTTGGAATGGGGCATTGAGGGGTGCCACGTCCTCCGGGTGACACTGCCACCTCCTGGACACTGCTCCCATCTCCTGGACGTTGTTCCCACCTCCTGGATGTTGTCCCCAGCCTCCTGTTCATGGTCCCCATCTCCAGTTCCTGGCCCCATGATTCCCATGGGATCAGGGACTGGATGCCAGAGGGACAGTGACTGAATCCCAGGGAATGGAATCTGGAACCTCAGGGGATTAGGAAAGGGATCCAGGGAATGGGGAGAATTGGGGACAGCATCGGGGGGGGTGGAGGGGGGAGATCCCCAGGGACTTCGGGACTGGCTCCATGGGGGGATTTGGATTGCAGGGAATCAAGGACTGCATGCCAAGGAGGATGAATCCCAGGGGAACAGGGACTGGATCCATGGGGGACTGGAGGGCAGCATCCCCAGCGGATCAAGGACTGGATCCTGGCAGTTGATGGTGGGAGTCAGGAGCATGGGGAATACAAACAACTGGGGGAATACGTGGACTAACAAGGGGGAAAATACCTGGAATAAGTGGGAGGTAACTGGGATCAAGGGGGGGAATCTTTGGAATAACAGGAGGGAATGCGGGGGTATGTGGATGGGAGGAATACAGAATAATGGGGGAAATAGGTGGAATAACGGGGGGATTTGGAATAACGAGAGGGGAATGTGGAACAAGATGGGGGGAATATGTGGAATAACGGGGAGGGAATAGCTGGAATAATTGGAGGGGGGATCTGGGATAATGGGGGGAATATGGAAAACCAGGAGGAATATGTGGAATAATGGGGGGAATACGTGGAATAATTGGAAGGGGGAGTATGGAATAACAGGGGGAATATCTGGAATAACACATGTACAGACTATTTATTAACAGCACTCTGGGGGTACCTCGGAGCATAGGAGCTTCCTGAACCCCATTCCAGGCTCAAAATCCAAAGCTCCTCATCCCATTCATGACATTTTTCCGTCTCCATTGCTGGGAATTCCCAGCCCCGTTCCTCACAGCCGGAATGCTGCTGCCTGCCCTGGACAGCGCCATAAACCCCAAGTGAAATGGATAAACCGAGTGAGGCAGCAGAACAAGCTGATGGGAACAATGGGAATCATGGCACGGAGCTGCCCTCACCTGGATTCATCCCAAGGAAAAGCCCTAGGAGAATATGTGGGAAGCAAGGTGCAGCAGGGTGAATCCATAGAGCTCCAAGGCATCCTAAATCCAGCCCGGCTCATCTGTGGCCACTCCCTGCAGCATCCAAAGGGGTGTTGGATACATCCCACCTCATCCCACCCCATGGTTTAACTCCCTCAAGCCTGGGAGAAGCACCCAGGGAGCCTTTTCCAGCTCTTTTGGCTGGATCCAGTTTGGGAGATTCCCTCTGAAGAGGAAAAAGGGAAAATCAACCCCCTAAAAGAGCCGGGGAAGTCGATGGGGAAAAGAACGACGTTTAGGTCCACTGAGTTCTCCCATTCCTTGCTGGCACCACAGGCAGTGGGAGGCGCAGAATTCCCACCGCATCCCATCGGTCCAAGCCACCGCAGCCAAGGAATGACCCCGTGTATCCCGGTGGCAAAGCTCAAGGCTTCAGCTTGAGCCAGGGGTGCAGGATGGTGAGGATGGAGAGCACAGAGGAGGTGAGGCCGCAGAGCCCCACGAAGCCGGAGCTGGTCCGGTAGAGCCCCAGCTTGTCCAGGGGGATGAAGAGGTCACAGAGGTTCCTCACCAGGTCCAGCAGCAGCGGCGGGTTCTTGCGGAGCACTCGGAGCAGGAGCCGGAGCTGGAGCTGCAGCCTCAGCCCCAGCTGCTGGAGCCGGGTGTCAGCCCGGGCCTGGAGCGCGCTGTCCCCGCCCTTGGCTCGCTTCCCGCCCGCCTCCCGCTCCAGCAGGATGCGGAGCTCGTAGGCGTCGCGGCTCAGGTTCAGCACCAGCGCGAAGAGGAAATACCTGGGGACACAGCGGGAGGGAGCTGGGGGGAAGCACCGGCGCTCGGCCCGCACGGCCCGGGGAGGGACCCCTCGGGCAGCGCCTCACCTGAAGGACCGGTGGCTCCACTTCTCCTGGTCCACGCTGGGGAGGAGCCCGCTCTTGCCGGCCCAGAGCACGTTGTCGCAGGCCAGGTACAAGGCCCTGTTGAGGTGGCCGAGGGTGACGCAGAACCGCAGCACCGTGTCCGAGAGGTGCATGGCCCGCTTGGCCGCCTCCACGGCCTCCGCGGCGCTGCCGAGGCGCAGCACTGCGGGCGGACACCGCCGGTCACTGGGGCCGCCCGCCCGCCCCGGGCCCGCTCCCCCCGCCGCGGCTGCACTCACGCTTGCGGCCCAGGCTGAGGTGCGCCTCCAGCTGCCGGACGCTCGCCAGGGCCGCGGCGCTCGCCCCGTTCCTTCGCAGCGTGTCCGCGGCCAGCGCACAGGCGTATTGCGCGGCCCTGCAAGAGAGCGCGGGTCAGCACGGCCGCACCGGCGCCGGGCGCCCCGGGGAGCCGGGAGCCGCCGCCCGCACCTGAGGAGCCGCTCCTTGGCCTGGGTCTGAGCGCTGAAGCGCACCCAGGGCTCCATGGCCGCGCCGGGCCGGGCCCGCGACGCGAAGCGGAGCCGCCTCCGGCAGCGCGGTAGAAGGCGGTGACGGGCTGAACGAGCGCTCTGATTGGCTGCGGTCGGCGGGCTCCGCCTTGCAGTGTGTATCGAAGGGTTTGATTGGCTTCTTTCTGCACGCCGCTCAGAAGGCGATCGCAATTCTCCCACCCCCATCTCCGTTTCGATTGGTTGATTTCTCTGTCATTATAATCAGCCCTGCAGCACGATTGGGCTGCTGTCTCTAAGCCTCGCCTTCTCACCCCGTCCCTCACTTGCGATTGGGGCACGTAACTCGGGTGCGCCACACGCTCTCCACAAGCGAGTTCTGATTGGGAGCTCTCCCAGCGCCCCGCCCACATTCCGGCACTCTGCCCTGCCATTGGCCCGCTGCCTCTCTCCTCCCTCCATCCCTCCCCCCTTTCCCGAATCCTTCTCCGCGTTGCCATTGGTCAGCTCTCGCCTCCGTCCCGCCCCCTCCCTGAGGCGATCCGCACGCCCATTGGCCCCTCGGGCTGTGAGTGACGGCGGCTGGCGGCGGGGCTCCCTCCCTGGTTGCGATGGAGTCGGTGCGGGCGGCGCGACTGCAGCCGGGGCTGGGCTCGCTGCGCTCCCTGCGCCCGGGGGTCACCGGGGCCCCGGCCCCGCCGCCCGGCCCAGCGGCAGCGCTGCCAGCAGCGGCTCCGGGGCTGGGGCTGGGGCTGCCGCCGCCGCCGCCCCCGCTGGGGCTGCAGGGACCCGCCGCGCCGCCGCTGCCCGGCTGCGGGCCGCCCGCTGTGCTGCGGGAGGCGGTGGAGGCCGTGGTGAGGAGCTTCGCCAAGCACACGCAGGGCTACGGCCGCGGTGAGCGGGGCTGCGGGAGCGGGGGGTGAGCCCCACGCCGGGCCTCAGGGCAGCTCCAGGGTCCCTGGCACGGGCTTTGGGCACGGGGCGGGGGGACGGGAGGAGGGGAATGGGTTTAACGTGGGCTCTGGTCCCCCCGCTTGTTGTCGCTGGGTTCGGTGTCGGGAATCGGCGTTGACCGGTGCCGTTCCTGGGGGCTTTTCCCATGTGCGGTTTCAGTCGGTTCCAGTCGGATTTGTTTGCTTTTTAGTCACTTTTAATGAGCTTTATTTGTTTACGTGCCCCACAGCGACCCATGGACACCTCATAGAGCCCCCCAGCATCTCCTGTAGGGTGACCCCACCCCCATAGACACCCTATAGGTATCCCATCATGACCTACAGTGACCCATAGACAGCCCATAGACACCCTATAGAGACCCTCCACGACCCATAGAGACCCTATTGAGATTCTCTGCGACCCACAGATACCCTATAGAGACCACCCTCTGCACCCCACAGATACCCAGTAGTGACCCACAATGATCCATGAGCACCACATAGCAACCCATAGACATGCTATAGACACAACATAGTGACATAGAGATCCCCATAATGACCTACAGCAACCAATAGACACCCCCTAGCGACCCATAGGTACCCTATGGAGACCCTCCACAAGCCAATAGCAACCCATAGTGACCCATGGACACCCTATAGACACCCCACAGTGACCCCGAGCCACCCAAGCTCAAGCCTTGTGCTTGGGATCTCCCACCCAGAGAGAGACCTTTATGGTTTAGGTGGTGTGAAAGGTGTGGGACACAAGGTAGGGCACAACCAGAGGTGCCCAGGAGGGTGCAGGACCTGGAGCGGGTCCCTGCCTGGTGGGATAAAGCAGAGGAGGATTCTCCCTTGTGCTGTGACCCAGAAAAGGTGGATAAGGTGGCGGCTGCTTGAGTTGTTTGAGCCTTTTTGGAGTGTTTAAGGAGGCTTCGTCTCACGTGGGAGCGATTTGGTCGGTCCTTGACTTCAGCTTGATGGCAGCACAAGGAAACCCCTGCTTCCTCTCAGTGATCCCGGGAAACTCCTCCTTTCCTGGGATTGCCCTCACTTCCCTGCTCCTCACCTCACCGAGGAGAATCCCTATAGCTGAGAGAAGTCACCGGGAAGGGGCTGCTGATGTCTGGGAAGCATTCCACCATTCTCCGGCTCCATGGGGCTGCATCCAAGTGTTGCATCAGAGACTCTGGGATTCGTGTCCACTCCTTGTTCTTGAACAAAGACCAAAACCAAAGGTTAAAGCTCAGATTTTCCTGGTCCTGGGATGGAAGAACGCTTCTGAGCTCCCCCAAAAGGAGACGCTTTGCCACTGGTTTGAGTTCCTGACTTCCGGCAGGTCCAGCAGAGGCTGGGAGTGCTTGGCAGGAGCAGGGAATGCTGCTCGTCTGGCTCCGGAGTAGCTGGGCTCCATGTGGAATCACTTATTCCTCTGTATTTAATATGCAAGGCAGATGTGCTGTGGGATCCACAGCTCCAGAGCCAGAAACAGAGCTTGGAGCTAATGGGCAGAGCAGGCTCTGTGTTGTGTCAAGCAGGATGCAAAGAGAACAGTGCTGCTTCAGTCATGGAATCATGAAATACTTTGGGAAGGGACGTTAAGGCTCATCTAAAGCCATGGACAGGGACACCTTCCACTAGAGGAGGGTGCTCCAAGCCCCGTCCAACCTGGCCTTGAACACTGCCAGGGACGGGGCAAATTATTCAGTCCTTTTCTCTTGTGTTTCATGTTCCATATGGGAGTAAAATCCTTCAGGATGCATGTGTCCTTGCTTCTTTAAGGACCAGTCTCACAAAGATGGCACCGACCAGGATTTAGGATGCTTGTTTCCAATCTTCTGCCTCTTTCCAAGGGTGAAAGTCATGGATTGAGGGCAAATTCAGCCTGAAGATCGGATTCCAGACTTGGATTGAAGCTCTCAGCCAGGGTTTAGCTGCTCAGCACCACTTGGGCAGCCTTGCATTGAGGAGAGGGCAGATGCTTCCTGCTCCTCTCACTGCCATTTGCTCTCCAGCCCTAGAGATCTCATTATCCCAAAGGATCTGTAGAGTTTCCAGTAGGTACTTTACTTTTCTACAACGTTCTTGTATCTGGAAGTATTGAATCCAGTCAAATCCCAACCCTTTTGGCCACATCTCAGTGCTCTGCCCTATTACTCCAGTCACTAAGGAAGCACCTGCACGCCCTCTCCCCACGCCGCTGAGCCTGACTGTGGGTCAGAGAATCCCACAATGGGGTCGGCTGGAAGGGACTTTCTTCCCAATATTCCACCTCAGTCTCCCCCCTGGCAGGTTAAAGCCATTCCCTTTGTCCTGTCCCTCCATCTCTTGTCCAAAGTCCCTCTCCAGGTTTCCTGTAGCCCCTATAGGAGCTGCTCTAAGGTCTCCTTTAGGAGCCTTCTCCAGGGAGCTCCACGTCCTTTTGATGCTGTCCCCCCCAAGCTGGATCAGGGCTGTGGGGTTGGGGGGGGATCTGGTTCCCTGTGTCTGACCTCAGTTCTCTCCCTGTGCCCTCAGTGAACGTCGTGGAGGCCCTTCAGGAGTTCTGGCAGATGAAGCAGTCACGCGGCGCTGACCTGAAGAACGGAGCCCTCGTGGTGTACGAGATGGTCCCTTCCAACAGCCCCCCTTACGTCTGCTACGTCACCCTGCCCGGGGGCAGCTGCTTCGGCAGCTTCCAGGTACCTGGGGCTCAGGTGGGGCTGTCCCTCCTGCAGAGCTTGCTCTCACACTTGGGTCCCCACCACCACTGATGCTTCAGTAGCTTCCTGGGGGCAGCAGCACTGTTCTCCGGCTGGTTGGCAGCATGGGAATGCCATGGGATCTGCCTGTAACCCTCTTCTGTTTCAAGCTGCCTCCTAAATGTTCCTATAAACCCTCATCCAGCAGCAATCGGGATGCTGCTTTTACTTTGCTGGATGTGTTCCCTGCTTGTACCTCAGCAGTGCTGGGGTGGGATCCATGCTTCTGGAGACCACCATTTGATGGCTGGTTTTCATCTTTCAGCCTCCTTCCCAGTGAGATCCATTTCCAAACTGGTAAAGCACCATTCCCATTTCACCCAGAACCTCTTCCCAAAGGTGGCAAATGGCTTGAGAAACGATTGGGTTGATAGGAGGAGCAAAGGAAAGGGTCCAGCCCAGAAATGAAGGTCCCAAACTCACGCTGGGTCCTGACAGCGCTTCCCATTCCTGCACTCTCCTGGCTTCAGGCATTTAACTTCCATGCCCTGAAGGATGTATCCCAAAGGAACAGCTCTGGCAACCCCAGGCCCAAGGAATGGTCTTTGTGGTCCTTGGGTTTGTTGTTGTGCTCAGTGGCATTTCCTGGTGCTGAGCTCAGCCGCCTCCCTGCTCCCTGTGCTTGGCGTGCTTGGGATAACTGTGGTTTCCTAAGGATTCCAGGCTGTCCGAGCGTGCCACATCCCAGCAGCGCCACCCAGTTCCCACTGGGAGCAAAGGGCTCTCTCATGGGGTCTGTGTCTCCCCAGTTCTGTCCCACCAAGGCTGAAGCCCGGAGGAGCGCTGCCAAGATCGCGCTGATGAATTCCGTGTTCAATGAGCACCCTTCCCGACGGATCACGGATGAGTTCATTGAGAAGAGTGTTTCCGAGGCTCTGGCATCCTTCAACGTAAGGCTTTCCCATTGATGGGGGTGAGGGAAAACCTCAAATGACGGGAAGAGAAGGTTGCTTTTCCAGCTGGAATTCTTTATGGCAGGTTTGGGGGCTGGTTTTATAGTGAGGATTAAAACTTATCCCGGAGGGAATTCTCACTGCAGTGGTACACAGATGGTGCCCAGAGCCACGCTGGGTTGGGAATTGCAGCTCTTGTCTGAATGTCTCCTGCAGGGCAATCGAGAGGAAGCTGATAATCCCAACACCGGGATCGGTGCCTTCCGCTTCATGCTGGAATCTAACAAGGGGAAATCGATGCTGGAGTTCCAGGTACTGCTCACAGGGGAATGCCATGGATCCGTTCCCGCTCCATCTGGGGGTTTGGGTGCATCCCAAAGTCCCTTGTGTCGCTGCAGTGGGGGTTCCTTGCCTTAGGGAAGCTTTTCCTGTAGCACTTGCCTGGCTACTTTCCCTGGGATGGAAACGCTCCAGAGGTAGGAGCCAGCCCTGTTTATATGGACAGGCTGTTTACAGAGGGTATTCCTCAGGCTGGGATTGGCTTTGGGAATCTTGACCCTGCATCTGGGTAACCTTGAGGGAGTCTTTGCCTTCCAGCCTCTGGAACTGGGAACAGGCTCCATGATCCCTGGAGCTGCAAAGGATGGGACGTGATGTTCCAGAGTCCTTCCTTTGTGCCTGAAGCTGGAACCGGCTTGGCTGCTCGTGACACCGAGTCCTCATCCCAACACGTGCTCCTGACTCTTCCCCCTCATCCCACACTTTTTTCCTGACCCCCTCGTGCTATTGCAGGAGCTGATGACCGTGTTCCAGTTGCTGCATTGGAACGGCAGCCTCAAAGCCATGCGGGAGAGGCAGTGCTCACGGCAGGTGAGTCCCGCTATCCCGAGAAGCATTCGCAACGCCTTATCCTCTTCCCAAAGCTCCTGTAGCTCACTCAGCACCCTGTATCCTGTGCAGTGACTTCTTTTCCCTGCCATTCCCACCAGGAGGTCCTGGCTCACTATTCCCACCGTGCTCTGGATGATGACATAAGGAACCAGATGGCCATGGACTGGGTGAACCGGGAGCAGAGCAGCCCGGGGGCTCTTTCCAGGGAGCTGGCATCCACGGAGCGGGAGCTGGATGAAGCCCGCCTGGCTGGGAAGGAGCTGCGCTTCCATAAGGAGAAGAAAGACATCCTGATGCTGGCCGCTGGCCAGCTGGGAAGCACACACTCCTCCAGCTGCTAGGCTCCAGTGCTGGCATCCCAATTCCCAATGGGTTCTAGCCCTAATGCATGTTCCCAACTTCTGGCCCATTTGCACAGCGGAGAGGAATTGGAAAGGGAAAAGCTCCTTTAGAGATCTCAAAACCATGTTGTAATACTTTGCTTCCAGCTGTGCTCCTCCTGCTCTGGTGGTATTCCAGAGGCGGCAGCATTCCAGGGATTTAGCACTTCTTGGAGCACAGACCTGCTTTCTGGTGCTGTTCTGCTTCTAGAATAGAGGGGGCTCTATCAAACCCCTTCACAACGAGTTCAAGCCCAGAGGGGAAAAGCTCCTGAGCATGGCAAAAGGGACTTAAACTGGGATCTTGTCTGGCCAGGCTTAAACATGGGAATCCGGCATTCCAGGCTTGGGATTTGCAGCCCTGCTCTGGCTCTTCATGCCCAGGGTGGGCTGTAGTGCATTAACAACCACGCCATATGGTGCTTAAGGGGGGTTTAATTCATCTCCTGCCCTGCTCCTCCTTAATCCTTGTTGGATGCTTGGAGTGTTGAACCCAAATCCCAGCTGCAGCTGGGAGCTCTGCTGGCAATGGAGGGTTTGGGTTTCCAGGTGAGTGTTTGATGCTCAAAGGAGGTGGATGTTCCTTCTGGAGCATCCTTCCCAAGCCAGCTTCCAAAGGCCTAGCTAGGCTTCCCATGGGAAGCAGGGAATGGGGAGTCCTGGGAATGCCAGGACTTCAAATCAGGTCTGGTTCCCTGCAGCTGGGGTTAAGTCCCAGTTAACCAGAGCTGGGTTTAAGTCTTGCTAAACCAGAACTCATTTTAAGTCTTGCTTAACCAGAGCAGTGTTTAAGCCTCACTTAACTAGAACTGATTTTAAGTTGTCCTTAACCAGACTGAAGTGTTTTAAGTCTCAGTTAACTAGAACTGATTTTAAGTCTTCCTTAACCAGACTGAAGTGTTTAAGTCTCAGTTAACCAGCGCTGTGCTTAAACCTCAGGTAACTGGAACTGATTTGAAGTGTCAGCTAACTGGAGCTGGGTTTAAGTCTTTGTTAACCAGATCAGTGTTTAAGCCTTACCTAACCAGAGCTGGGTTTAAGTCTTGCTTAACCAGAGCAGTGTTGAAGTCTCAGTTAACCAGAGCTGTTTATGTCTTGCTTAACCAGAACTCACTTTAAGTCTTGCTTAACCAGAACAGTGTTGAAGTGTCACTTAACTAGAACTGATTTTAAGTCTTGCTTAAGCAGTGTTTAAGTCTTCATTAACCAGAACAGTGTTTAAGTCTTACCTAAGCAGAGCTGGGTTTAAGTCTTGCTTAACCAGAACTCACTTTAAGTCTTCGTTAACCAGAGCCATGTTTAACCCCGAGCCAGGGCTCAGGTCCTGCCCCTTGCTCCCGGCCATTCCCAAACCCCTTCCTCCTTTTCCAACGCGGGCAGCTGGAATTCCACCCCCCGCCTTAGCCGTAGCTCCTCCACTTTTGTAATCTTGTCCTAACAAACCCGGGTTAGTGGGATTTGTACCTTTTTTATATACGCAACCTCTTGCCACGATGCTTAATGTCTGATGGGATGGAAATGGGGGGGATTTGCCGCTGTTACTCCTTCTTCCATTGGGATGGGATCACTGGTGCTTCTGGAGCCTTCCAGAACCATCTGGAGCATCAGGCAGCCTCGGACCCTGCTGTGAGACTCTGCCTCTGCCCAGAGGCTGGGAAAGGAGCAAATCCCGGTTCCTAGAGCATCCCATGGGATTCTCAGTGTTCAGGCAGTGACGGGGCGAATCGCTGCCACCACAGCGCCTTGTGTACGACTTTATGCAATAAACACCCGATTTGGGGTAACTGCGGCGGCTTCGTCTTCCTCAGGGGTGCAGCGTTGGGGAGGGCGGAGGCACCGCGACCTCCCCAAGATGGCGGCGACGCCGGTTCCGCCGCACCCGTGTGGGGAGCGCTGCACGGGAAGCTGCGCCATCAGAGCTGCGCGAGAGCGCAGACATCTTGGGTCTCATCAGCTGCAAGCCACGGGAGAAGCGCGCAAGGGAAGCCCAGAGGAACGGAAGAGAGAACACCGAGAGAGCTGCTGAGAACTGCACTCACTGGGACAGGAAGGGGCTGAGGGAAGGAGGAGCCGTTGTAGCCCGGTACTGCCCGGGGTGCCGGTGCGAAGTTACCGCCGCCGTTGGAGAGCGCTCTCAGACGCGCTGTGCCGCGGAATAAAGCTCTTGGTGCGCCGGCAGCAGCGGGGCCCGGCAGCAGCTGCCACAGCCGGCGCCCGAGCAGGCACCCGGGAGGTAACCGCCAGCTCGAAGCGGAGCAGGAGGCTGCGGGCAGGGAGCGGGACCCCGGCGCTGCGCTCGATCCTCTCTGCAGGACAGAGGTGAGCGGCGGGAGAGATGGGTTCGGAAGCGTCTGGAGAGGAGGCGAACGTGTGCGGGGCGCTGGGAGCCGCGATGGCCGAGCTGCGCAGGTTGCCGAGCTGGGTCTCCCGGGAGGTCCCGGGCGTAGACGCCATGAACGTTTATGACCCTGCCAAGGGCGCTGTAGCAGGGGTTAAGCTCTCGGACCAGGCCACCCGGGGAGACCCCACAGCATCGAGCTTGTCGTCTCCTTGCCGCGCTGTGGTCGAGGTGATAAAGAAACACATCGACTCAATAGATCCAGCCAAGCCTTCCGGCCCCCCGGCACTCGGAGCGGCGGCACCGGAGGAGCCAAGCGGAGATAACCCCGCTGATCCCGGACCGATCAGCCCGGCCGCAGCGCCCGAGCTCTGCCCCCCGGACCCGGGTGATGTGTGGAGAAACGTGAGGGAAGGGGCGGAGCAGGAGGGCGATGTGGAGCTGCTCCTGAAGCTGAACGATGCCTGTCCCATCCCGTACGGGGCGCGCTGGGGAGGGCTCAGTTTTACTCTGGTCAGGGAGCTGCAGAAGGCGGTTTTAGATTTCGGCCTGGCAGCCCCGTATTCGAGGAAGCTCCTGCAGTCCGTTATGAGCAGTTATCCCTTATACCCGTGGGACTGTAAAGTGCTGGCAAAGTTAATTTTAACGCCCACCCAATATGCCTTTTGGTCCATGTTTTGGGAGGAAGCCGCCCAACAAAGAGCCGTTCGTTATCTCGGATGTTGCCGTGGAGACCCGGTAGGAGCGTTGGGTGTAGACGCGCTCTTGGGAAAGGGTCGGTACGCTGCAGCCGCCGCTCAGGCTCAGCTGCCGGTCACCACCTTGCACGATGCCAGGGAGGCCGCGCTCCAAGCGTTCCTGAAGATACCGGATCCCGGAAAGCCGCGCCGATCATTCAGCAGCCTCCGACAAGGGCCCACGGAGCCCTTTGAGCAGTTTATCGATAAGCTCAAAGATATTCTGGATAAGCAAGTAGACAACGAAGAGGTGAAGGAGATTTTACTGAAAATATTCGCAATGAAAAATGCAAATGACGACTGCAAAAACATCTTACGGCCACTGGACAATCCAACAGTGTTAGAAATGATCGAAGCCTGTAACAGCGTGGGAACGATCTCCCACCAGTGCTCACTGATAGCCTCTGCTGTGGCGGCTCTGAAAATCTCCCAACAAAGCTGTTTCTCCTGCGGACAACCCGGGCACGTGAAGCGCAGCTGCCCAGCTCGTCAGAGGGTGCAGGGCCCGGGGGCCTGTCCCAGGGGTCAGAAGGGGCATCACGGCGGCAGTCAGTGCCGGTCGCGCTTCGGGAAGGACGGCAGGCCGATGCCAGCAGACGGGAACCGGAGCGCAAAGCGGGGTCGAGCGGTGGCACAAGCAGGCCCTGCGCCTCCCGGCACGGCCGGGCCCCTGCATCCAGCCTGGTCCCCAGAGCAGGCCCCAGCGCGGCAGGGGGGCTGGCAACGTCAGCGTCAGTAACTTTGAGCGCAGCGGCGGTCCAGGCTGTTCCCACAGGAATGTGGGGGCCGCTAGGAAACAACAGAAGTGCCTTATTGATGGGACGTTCTTCACATTCCACGCTAGGGCTTTTTGTAGTGCCTGGTTTAATCGATACTGGCTTTAAACAAGAAGTCAAAATCAAAGTATGGACCCCAGTACCCCCGTGTTCTGTTCCAGCGAAGTCACGAATTGCACAATTGATCTGCGTTGAGGCGTGCCGGCCACAGAAAGAGGGACTTAAAGTTGGGGTCAGCAGGAGCCCCTCAGATATTACAAGCTCAAAAAATCTCTGGGTCTGGACCTCTGTTGAAATGCAAACTGGAAGCAGAAAACCCGGAACGATCTATCGTGTTATCAGGATTAACGGACACAGGAGCAGATGCGCCCGTTATCTCTGCAGCCTCATGGCCTCCCGATTGGCAAGTAGAGCAAGTACCCACAGCAGTCACAGGCACAGGAGGCCACATTCTGCCCAGATGAAGTCGTGACTTAGTTCACGTTACAGGCCCAGAAGGACACAGAGCTGGGGTGCGTCCTTTTGTTCTCCTGACCCCCATAACACTTTGGTGACGAGACCTCCTGAGCATTAGCACCCATTTATCCTGAGGGCCACTGATGAGCAGCGCACCCTAAACCTGACACTGCGGGGTGGGTGGCTCAGTGGCCCCTCTTGAAAAGCTGCACCAGTTACAGAAGTTGGTAGATGAACAGCTTCAGACAGTTGGCAAAAGCGCCGTTTGTACTAAATTTCTTAAACTTGTCTAGTTTTGATTCTCCTTCCACAATACAGCGCTTGTGATGTCTGATGGACGCTTCCTTGCCCAAACCACCAGTTCCATATAGAGACCTGCATGATGAGGAGTGGAAAGGACCAGTGCCATTGCTGACATGGGGTCAAGGGTACGGCTGCGTACAGCTGTCGACAGCACCGTACTCGCTGCCAGCGAAGCGTAGAAAGCCCAGAATTCAACAACATAAAGAAGTGACAATGACAGAAATCTTTGTAATATCTGTTCTATTATGTGTGACCATGGGTAATGGACAAGTATACTGGGCACATTCACTAAATCCCCCATTATTCCAACCTGTTACATGGTGGGATGGGGAAACACCAATTTTAAATGAAGAAACAGCATGGCTTGGTGGAAAATGCATTCCACCCAGTCCTAGTGATGTCAGTGACAAGGTAATGTTGAAAAGTGCCACATTTTATACAGCTACTCCTCCGATTTGCATTAACAAATCTAGAACAAATGGGACTCTCGAATGGTGTGTAGGATTCACTGGTATGCCACGTGTTACAGAGGTTCGAGTGACTTCAAATCAGACTAAATTTACTGAAATGGTAGTAGCATACCTGTTAAGCGAAGAGCTGCTGCATGGCTACCAGTGAATCTCACCCCAGAATGGGAAAGGGAATGTTCGATTGTTACAAACATATTCAAGACAGAAAGCGTAGAATTAGGTGTTTTATAGGTTGGCTTTTCTTTGCTATAATATCAGCTATTGTAATATCAGCTGCTGCGTCTGCTGGTACTGCATCACTAACAAAACCAGTACAAACGGCTCACACTGTTAGCCAGGCTTTGCAAAATGTCACTAATGAACTTAGTACTCAAACCACAAGTGATTTAATCCTTTTGTTAATCTTTCTGTACATTCTAATCGGTGTGCCTTGGTTACGTCAATGTTTACAACGACTTTCTGAGAAATCTAGAAAAGCTGTCTTTATAGTAAAACAGGAGGGGGGAGATGTGGGTAATGGGACAGAAATAGGTCATGAAATGGATCCTGGTCGGGCTTCAGCCTTGGGAAGGGTAAAGAGAACAATGAAGGGTCAAGATCAGTTAGCAAAACAAAGCAGGCGGTTTGCAAGATAAAACAGGATGTGCAGCTCAAAACCAGAGCAAACCCTGTAAATATTTGTGACCGTTGGTGGTTTTGCTGAATCGGGATGAGAAGGAAGTAAGAGGAGTGGAAAATTACTGCTTAGCGCTTAGTAGACTGTAAAAGGGATGTGAGATGTGCAATAAAGGTCTTCAGATTTCACCAGAACTGGAGTCCGTCTTTGATAACGCCACAAGAAATAGCCCCTAAAAAGGAGCAGAATTGCACTGTGGAAATACGTAGGGTGGAAAATAACAGATGAGCACACAGTTCCCCAGTCTGTTAACAAAAATGCTCGACCGTTGAATGATATGCAGAAATTATTAGGTGCCATAAATTGGGTAAGAGCTTTATTAGGACTTCATTCTAATAAAGAGCTACACCCTTTGTTTTCTTTACTAAAGGGCCACCCTGCTCTTTAGTTCAGAATGAAAACTGAACCCTAATGCCCAAGAGGCCCTCCCTAAGGTGGCTGTAGCCGTTAGCAATAGGCACAGCAATGCAATCCTGACTGTAGCTTCCATCTAATTATTTGAAATTCTGACTTCCAACCATATAGATTAATTTTCCAATGGGATTTCTCAGATCCAAACCCTTTGCTGTGATTGAATGGGGTTTTTGTCTCACCAATTTGGGAAAACAATAACCACTCGAATTGAAATGTTTTTTGCTCTAATAATAAAGGGCAGACAACGTTTAATCGCCCTTAGTGATAAAGAGCCAACAATAATCGTGTTACCTGTCACAATGCAAATATTACAACGACTAATTCAAAGTTCCTTTGAGTTTCAGACCACCTTAGAAGGATTCAGTGGACGGTTCTCGATGCATCCTCCAAACCATAAGCCATTGCAGTTACAGTTTGGGCTTCAAAACCTACCCAAATGTAACCTCACTCCTTTAAGCACACTGTGTTCACTGACGGGTCTGGTAAACCAAGCCGTGCAGTTACTGTATGGAGAGACCACCACAAGCAATGACAACCAGAAATTCTTACAGGGCAAGGATCGCCTCCAATTGGCCAACTCTCTGCGGTCACTCGAGTTTTTCCGGACTGGCACGATCCCATTAATAGTCACAGGCTCAGCTGGTGGCTGGAGTAGGATTGAGACTAAAAGCTGCCTAGCTAAAGGAAAGTAACCATAAACCTGGGTTTGATTTGTCTCAGACACTGTTACCATGTCTGAATCATAGCAAACATCCATATTATATAGTGCGTATTTGGTCTCACTCCACTCTACCCAGTCTGACAGAGGGAAATGAACGTGCAGACCTGTTCCCCGGCCTCACAGTTTTGCCCACTGGTTTTGAACAAGTTTGTCTTTCTCATGCATTTTATCATCAACGTGCAAAAACCTCACAAAAAACCTTTCACCTTCCTATGAATCAAACACACCAAATTGTCACAGCGTGTCCTGGTTGCCAGCTTGCAGCCCCTTCACTGTCATTTGGTGTAAATCCGAGAGGCCTGTGTGTGCTAGAGCTTTGGCAGTCGGATGTCACTCACATACCCGAGTTTGGTAAACTAAAGTATGTGCATGTTTCATAGAACCATAGAACAGTTTGGGTTGGAAAGGACCTTCAGATCATCCAGTTCCAACCCCCCTGCCATGGGCAGGGACACCTCACACCAAACCATGGCACCCAAAGCTCTGTCCAACCTGGCCTTGAACACTGCCAGGGATGGAGCATTCACAACCTCCCTGGGCAGCCCATTCCAGTGTCAGCACCCCCACAGTAAAGAACTTCCTCCTTATATCCAATCTATTTACTTAAACAAAAAGGGGGAGTTTGCACACTCTCCCCCAGGAACGCCTGGTGAAAGCTCTCTATGTGTTGAAGTTTTTTAATCAATGGAGTGACCTAGGTGGGCCACCAATCTCTAGGCATTTTCTATCAGCATATGATAAGCAACGAGAAATAAAAGATAAAGCAGAAGTTGTAGTAAAAGTTTTAAGAACCGATAAATGGGAAGGACCTTATCAGTTAATAACCTGGGGACAAGGGGATGCTTGCGTTCCCACAGATTCGGGTCCCAGATGGGTACCGGCGCGATGGGTCAAGCCCTCATTTTCACCATCATCATCACCAGCAAGATGAAAATGACCACTCTGGACTGGCTTCCACCGCAGCCAAAAACAAATGTATGGGTAACTCTGGCCAGTCGAAGAGGACAAGACACACCATGTGCATCGAGGAAACCCCTTTGGCACATGTCTGGTGGGGACTCCTGTCGATAACTGGGCTGTTCCCAAAGACGGGTTATCCTAGCTAAATATGAGCATCAACCGCTCCAACATCGTAGACCTGTGGAAGACCTGGGGGGTTGGCTCCCCAGACCACACCTTGAACCACAAGAGTTAGATGTGTTAGGATCCATAGAAATGGATTACTGACGACCCTTGAATTGCACAGACATACGGGCCGGTTTTAACGGATCCCGCCCGGGTGGCATCGATCAACAGCTCACCATATTCAGTGGGTACACGCTGCCCTACCAGCATATCCCAATGTTTCATCCTGGTGTGGTTATACCACACCCAGCAGATATCCCAGGAAATTCCCACTGGGATATTTCCTTATTTGTGGAGACCGTGCCTGGCCTGGTATCGCCTCTCATGCGTGGGGGACCATGGAGCATTGGAAGACTGACGCTATTCATGCCAAATGCTGCTATGATGGAGAGCCATAGGAAAGCACAGCTTACACGCTCTGTGCGTACTCATCAAGCAGGTTGTACACTTTGGACTACAGGTGAGACTGCAGCAGCAGCAGCATTATTTATCCCACCTGCAGCTATAGGGAAAGCGTTAGGAACGTTAAACAAGCTTGGCTGTTGGTTATCTCAGCAAACTAATGCTACTTCTTTAGCCTTAAGTGATCTGTTACCAGATGTCGGTTCGATCAGACATGCCACCCTTCAGAGCCGAGCTGCCATAGATCTGTTGTTGTTAGCCCAGGGCCATGGTTGTAAAGGCTTCGATGGGACGAGTTGCATGAGCCTGTCTGATCAGTCCCAGTCTATCCATGAAGCAATGCAACACTTAAAGGGCAGAGCTCAGCGGTTGCAGGTGGGCAGTGGCTGGGATTGACTGGAAGATGTGCTGTCAGGATGGGGCATCCGCGCAGAGCTGAAAAATACTATTAACATCGCATTGCTTAATGGCAGTTTAATGGCGGTTCCTTGTTTAACTGCTTGTGTAAATCCTTTCATTACTAAATCAATCAAAAATGGTTTGTTGGTTCATAAAGAAAGGGGAAATGTGGGGAAGGTTGCACAAGCAGCCGTGCCAGCAGACCGGGATGAGAGCACAGACATCTTAACCCTTGTGTATGACTTTATGCATTAAACACCCGATGTGGGGTAACTGCGGCGGCTTCGTCTTCCTTAGGGGTACAGCACGGACATAAAACTCTCCAAGCATGAATCATGGTTGCCAAATCTCTTGATCTAAAACTTTTACTCTGGCTCCAAAATCCAGCTGTTACCACCTCTGGAACAGTTGCTTTAGATGGAATGTCCCAAGTCTGCAAGAGACAGCAGCACACAGCATCTCAAAGGAAAGTAAACCCCAAACCAACGTAGAGACAGGAAGGGCTTCAGGGTGAATGGCGGGTGCAATGCTTTGGATTCATTTGGAATTGTGAAATCCGAGCTCACTCCTCTAATAGAGATAACAGGGTTGTATTGAGGGATAAAGTCAATAAAGCAAGAGCAGCAGCACCTGGTGTGTGCCTGTAGCCAGAGGCACCCTGATTGGCATTTGTTCCAGGTTTCCATCCTTTCACTATTGCGTTAGTCACAGACATAGTCATCATTCCTGCGTCTAGGCAGGGAATATTCTGACTACCTCCAGGAACTTATCATCATGAGTTCCCTCCTCTTGGCACCTGCGCACTGCTCTGCGGTGACTGTGGGCAGGGGTCGTGAGGATGAAGTGAGCAGTCTTCCTCCTGTGAGTAGGGGTCTTCAAGATGAAGTGAGCAGTCTTCCTCCTGTGAGTAGGGGTCTTCAAGATGAAGTGAGCAGTCTTCCTCACCGTTACTTTTCACCTTTGGCACAGTCGGACGCCCCAGTAATCCCAGAACCAGCCCAAACCAGCCCTAGCTGTAATTCTTTTGGTAGCTGGCAAGGATTTAGAACAGTGCAACCTTCCTGCAAAATCTGTTACAGGACGGGCAGACAAGGAGTATCCCAAGCTAGCAGATGGTTCGGAGGCTCTTGTCTCTAAGCTAACTGATAATGAGAAGGATGGTGTGAAATAACTCATTCATGTTTAGTGGGGCCACTAAATTCCACAGACTGACAGTACAAACATTGTTCTTTATCTTCGACCTAAGTCAGGCTAAAAGTACTTTAACCCTATGTTTTCCAGGCACTAGCTTCTCTTATATCAAGCCCCCCCCCCCTTTTCTTTTACCTTTACAAATTCTTTTGCTCAAGAATTCTGGCCATTTTAAGCTCGTTGTCTGATCTTGTGTCTTCAGGGAGCTTCGCCAGCTCATACAGTTAGATCCACATAGCAACACCTATGATTTGCAAAAGCCAATGCATTCAAGTGTTCATCATAGGACTCATCCTCTCACAATCCCTCATATCCTCTTCCTGGGAATTACACAGCCCCTTCTCCAAAGTAAACTCAATGCCCATTCTCCCACTGGGTGTGCTTCACCGCTTCGTGTTAAACACCACAGCAAAGGGGAAGCCCTGTGCTATCAGGAGCACGTTGGCTCATTGTTTAATCTCAGGAAGAACCTGCAAAGGTGTAGTTTACATCAGCACCTGGTGAGTGGCTCTTAAAAACCAAACCCAAACCCAAATGCACATTGCCTTAAAGGTGTAAGTTCTTCCTGGGGGAAGAAAAGGGGAAACAGAGAGCAGGCTGCGATGCAAATTCATGGGTAATGATTCAGTCACACCTTAGCCTTTGTTTCCAGTTTCATGGCCAGTCCTACCTCCTGCCTGTCTCTCCCTTAGCAGCAGTGTGCCAGATTGCTGTTCTAGCAGTAATATCCTTATAAAAACCTATTTTATAGTTGTATTTCTGTACTGAAAGAGGTTATTTCTCTCCAATCCCAGCTGCACTGGGCCAAGCCCCTTAACCTTGGCAGAACTCTCTCGGCTCAGAGAGGTTGTATGGATTTAACTGTTGGATTAATGGATTTAATTGTTTGCGTGGAGACCTCAGAGCAGCCTTCCAGTATCTGAAGGGGGGCTATAGGGATGCTGGGGAGGGACTCTTCATTAGCAACTGTAGTGACAGGACAAGGGGGAACGGGTTAAAACTGAAACAGGGGCAGTTTAGATTGGATATAAGGAAGAAATCCTTTACTATAAGGGTGGTGAGGCACTGGAATGGGTTGCCCAGGGAGGTTGTGAATGCTCCATCCCTGGCGGTGTTCAAGGCCACGTTGGACGAAGCCTTGGGTAGCATACTTCAGTGTGAGGTGTCCCTGCCCATAGCAGGGGGGTGGAACTGGAGGACCTTAAGGTCCTTTCCAACCCTAACTATTCTCTATGGTTCATTAATTAATTGATTGTTTTCCCTCTAACCTGCCCTGCCGGGAGCACCGTCTGTCCCATCCCCAGGAGCATCACAAGACAGCAGTACAAATTCGTGTCAGCAGCCTCTTTGCAGGCACCAGGAACATTCCAGTACCACTTTTGACTCCGCTGGCCAGGAGGAGATGCACACCAACTCGGCCGGGCACAGAAGAGAACACAATGTGTAAAACGCCCGTCTTAACAGGATGCAAATCTCTGCGGTATCTTGGTTATCAATTCCCCTCTAGTAACTTTACTAGTAAAGTTCCCAGGAAATTAAAGGGAAGAAATTATTATTTTTATTTTGTTAAAGTATAAAAATCCTGTACATTTGACAAAAGCTTTCAGAATCACAGAAAACTGCTGGGCTACTCCCTTTGTGTAAGGATCAGAGACAGGAAGCACTCAAACAAGCTTAGCACTGATCTGATGAAACACAGGAGCCTTGAAATTCAACACTAAATGCCTGCTGAAGGATTCTGCCCCATCCCCAGCAGTGCTCAAGGCCAGGCTGGACGTGACTTGGAGAAAACTCCCGGACCAAACTCGCCAACAAAGTTTCCAAGCTGCCGAGCAGGTATTTGTTATTGCGGCACCGGGAGACACGGCGGAGGGCTCCTCCTAGCGTGTGTCCCCGCCTTGCTACACAAGCCATCCTTCTGTAGTCCCTGGGCACACATAGTCATGAGGCTGCCTATGGATTACAGCATTGCCCAGAAGGTTCCCCACCCGCGTACAGAATTGGGTCTCTGAGGGGCGTTTACTTCTTCCAACAATCTTCATCACTTCTGGCAGGCTCTGAAGCACGCGCAGTAGATGCTGGTACCAGCTCAGTTGGTTTGTTAGCCCCACGGCCAAGACAATCCTCCTGTACTTCTCGAGGTTTATACATTCCATTTGGTAATTTTGTGCCCCCCCCTTCCCTCAGATGGGATACAGACCAAGCTGCTCAAGTGGAAGGTGGCCCTGCGCATGGCCGGGGTTGGAACTGAACGACGGTCCTGGGGTCAGCTGTAGTAATCATTTGTCTCCTTAGGAGCTGGTGCAGTGCCTCCAGCCTGAGAACAATGCTGAGAGCAACAAGACAAGACACGGGTGTGTTAAAGTCACGTTTACTCCTATCAAGGGAGGTTTTCAGTCTCATGCTCCGCCAGTGAGGAGAGACACAAGAAGCTGGGAAGAAGCAGAGACCGGACACCTGACCCAACCTAGGCGAAGGGGTATCCCATAGCACAGGCATATCATGCCCAGTGTATAA
>NW_026915809.1:0-72601 GCF_034315485.1 Pezoporus occidentalis | reverse complement strand
TTGTCTATCTGTGAGGAGTGTTCCTTTGACCCCGTTGGATGAGTCAATCTAGGCAGTTAAAATTTAGCTGCAGCTATATATACTTGCATGTTGAGCTGAACATAGGTAAAAATGAGTCCATGGCAGAATATAAAAACTCATAATGCCTCTACTTCGTGATTGTTACGATTATTTATACCGATAATCAACAGACAACTTGAGAGGGCTGGACTTCTTATGTTTATTTACTAGAAGAAAAATAATTATTTTTATTATTACTGGAAGTTTAACATAAGAGAAACAAACCTGATTCTTACCTCTTAAATCTGTTCTTGCTACAAATTCCTGAAATTTCATTCAAACTGGAGCTGTAAGGAAATATAAACAACACTGGAAAAATGGAAAATAAATAGAGAACGTATATAGCATATGAAGAAAACAAGAAATTGCAAACAGCCTGCAGAAAAGTAAACTCTCAGTAAAAACAGAAATGTGTATTTTTTAATATGTTTGCATAGTTCTTATTTTATTTAGTAATGTACGCATATTTATTGGGAGAATTTACACAAAGGGATTATCATGAATTTCATATCAACAATATTGCAAGCACTTTTATGCATCATAATGATGATTTAGACTAATATTCTCCATTTTAGGATTTTGATGATTGAAGTTGATATCCTTTTCTTCCATTAATTATTAAATCACAAAATCAAACTCTGTTTCAAATAAATTACTATTACAGTCTTCCACATTAAAATGCTGAACTGCACTTGCCATTGCAAATGAACTTCCTTAAATATGTTTTTTTTTAGATGAAAACAAATATCCCTGAGATTAAATATGATAGGTAATTGGTTCATTATCTAGGATGAACCTTAAAGAGAACAAAGTATTTAAAAATTTATATTCCCTACTGAAAAGATGAAAAATATTTCACATTTAACATAAATCAAGTTTTACTGCATAATTTGCGAACTTTTCTTGCCATGAATGTTCATGCATTAAAAGTCATTACAGTTAAAGAGGGAATACTTTTTAGCTTGCACTACCTGAGAAATCATATTCAAACCTACACATCTCTGCTTTTTTCAGAGGTATTTGGAAGTATGAGTCAGTGCATGTTTGTTTATACAGAAATAGTGCTGTATAGTCCCTGGTTGAATTTTGTGCAAAGAGCATTGCAGTACTCAAGTAACTATTGTAATAACTTCTGGGTAAATGTCAGCTCTCTGATATATCTGTGTTACCTGTCAAAAACAACTTCTCACTGTCCCACCAGCTATTTCTGAGAACAGCTGTTCCATAACATACTTGATTCTATTGCACAATGCAATGTATTGTGCAATACATTGAAGATGTTAATAACAAAGGTTCTCAACAATTTATTTTTTTTTGTAAGTTGCTTTTTTTTGAAGAAGAAAATTTAAAGTCATAGTTTACATTGGAAATGATTTTTTGAAGTCATCTAGTCCATACCTATGCTAAAACAAGTGTTAACTTCAGAATTGCAGCATGCGGTTCAGGGCCCTGTCAAATAATTTCTGAATATCTCAAGAAAGTAGAATACCTAACTATTCTGACATCTTAGGAATCTGAAACCTAGCCTAGGTAGTGAGAACTGGAAGAGTAAAAGACGAAAGCAAGCAAACAGAGAAAGCAAGCTATGAACACTAGTAAAATTATACCTTTATGTACTGCTACATGTGTGAAATTCCATGGTTACCTGTGTTGGCCTTGATGAACATTCAGGTGCAGGTAGAGGGCCATTGAAAAGTTCCATGAACTGTTCCAGGCTGGCTCAAGATTTATTCTTTCCTCAATCAACAAAGGCACTCTGCAAATGAAAAGATAAGTTTTTCCTTCCCCATACCTTTAGATGGCTTATATTGTATCATAAATTAATTTTTTGTACATCATGTCAATTTTGTACATACTTAGATCTTAGAGGTGTTTCCAACTGTACAATGTGAGTTCCAGTATCAGTGACAACTTTTGTATACCTTGACTCAAATGAGCATGAGTCTGTGATGACTGAAAGAATAATGGGGAAGAAAACTACCATAATTATTACTGCTGCGGATTATAAACAGGTTTCTTTTTGGTTATGAACGTACTGTTTTACAGGGTAACTCTGCAACCCTGATCAGCATTTGTCACTGATCTCCTTCTCTGAGTAGAAAGGTTACCAGTGACAGAAGCAACAAAATGGTGCATAACTGCACAACAGCTGTACCAAGCTAAAAAATGTCCATATGAGGACATTCTTGACAGTCTGGCTTTCAGATCCATCCTCTCCTTCTTGCTAGAACTACTCCAAACACATATACTGGTTAAATCATGTTTTAGAAGGTTTTTACAAGCACCTCCTTCTCTGAGTTTACTCATCAAAACCAAATAGGGTTTTGTATCTTCTAAAGTAATGAGACTGTGAAAAATCCCATTAATTAATTAATTTCATTATCTCATCCTCTTAAACTAGTTAAAACATTTTATTTTATATCAAATAGTTTTGCAAACAGAATCCTAATAGGTATGCCTAATAAGCCTCAAGTCTAGCTAAAGTTTGGGATTTGACAGTTGGCTGAACACTAGACATAAAGGGTTAATATAGAATATTCTTGATTCAAGAGAGAAAACTTTGCCAATCTGCTTAGTCTGAAGAAGCTGTGTTTAATTCCTTGGGATATAAAGATCCTTTTAGATCATCTCTAGAAGCTAGCAAACAAAAGCCTTATGGAATGTTTTTGGAGGCCGGCTGATAGTTTGCATCTGACTCTTTCAGTTCTGAGGCCATCAGCAGTCAGCTGTGTAAGACTTGGGAGAAAAAGCTTCACACAGGATTATATTGATTGAAACTCTGATGACTGAAAATTCTGTATGTTCAAGAAACTGTGGTCTTTCCTATCTTCCTTTTTCCATTTTTCATACATATTTTTTATACCAAATTCCTGTGACAGATTCAAGTGCAAAAGTCCTGCATGAAATAATATTGTAAAGCTAAACTGGAAATACAGAGAAAAATCATTCACACAGTATTTGGTTTTAAATGTGGGAATACACAATACCAGGTTCACATAAATATTTAGGCTACTGAGTTTACTAATCCAAAATAAAAAATGAGTGATTAGGTAATAACAGTGATGAGCAAATGAAAGTACCAGGTTTTACCAGGTCAGAAGGGTTTGAATTAAAGTAGAATAGGATCTTTTGAAAGGTACTCTTCTGTTATGTTTTCCAACATAATTTTGATGCATTTCTGAGGTGAACTTAAATTAGTGCACACTAGTTTCATTCATTGTGCATACGTGGGAGTTAATTATGTTGATCTGTTGTCTTTTATTTTCATTTGAATGGAAATGTGATTTGTTGTATCTGGAAGTAGGGGTCATGTGGCAATATTCTTTTATGCAGTATATGTTAGGACAGTTGCTAAGATGAAAGAAGATCATTTTTTAAAGTTTCCCTCATGCAATATTCCTCATGGTCTGGTAGGCACTTATGTCTAATGCTCTCCCTCATTTTAGTTAAAACCCATATTACCCTCTTAGCTAAAAAAGTTCTATGTTTCTCTGTTCTATATACTGTATTTCTAGGCAAAATAAGTGATGTTGGATGCCGTGCAGTTGCCATATATTTAATTTCAAACCCTTCTTACCTTGGGGACTAACATAGAGAATCATAACATCACAGAAACTAAATATGTTTTGCATCTTTTGCAAATAATTCCCACAGCAAACAGCTCCTTCCTGATGTGTGCATGGGGAAATTATAAAGCTTATTTACAACTTCTTAATTGTGTAACATTTCTATGATCATTCCTAAAAGCTTGTCGCCACTCACTGGGTATTTCAAGATTACATTTTCACTCTCAATTAATCTGCCTTTTGTAAAGTCAAACTGCTTTTAGGGAATAAAAAGATAGGTGACATGATACTCTCTTTATCTAGTAGATGAGATACTCCACCTCCTTATTTTGTGACCCAGATTGCTTTAAATCTAATCCAGGTATAGTTTCTGAGACGAACAAACAGGAAATAAAATAGACGCAAGCTCAGACATCAGGTTTATTTTTACCAGCATACTGCCAGCATATAGCCAGCATATTACCATCATATTTCACCAGCATTTACCAGCATATTACCATATTTCTCAAGGGCAAAGCTAATAAAGCAAAGGGTGGGTGGTTCTTCAGGTATGCTATGATTTTAGAGTGACTGGGTGCCACTTCTCTAATCTCCAAATGTAATAAATACTGTGTTGCATATGTTAATGCAATAAGCATTTTTTAAAAGCATTACCAAGTTATGTAAGCCTAAAGAAAAAACTTAGTCGTGAACATTGTGTAGAACAGAGGAGAAAAAAATCTGAATACATTACAGTGGATCAACAAATTAAAATATTCAGAAGACTAGTCATAAAGTGTTTCTGTTTACTCTCTGAGCAGACAAGGCATGAACTAGCAATATTAGCATTTTCAAACTACAAGTCAGTGGTGAGAGGAAAGGCTATCATTTTGACTTAGTAGAATTAGTGTCACCTAATTATTAGATCACAAAAAGTTAAGTGCATAAACCTGTGTGTTAGCCTTAACGGTTCTGGTTTTAGTAAAATCTGAGAGAGATGAGGTGAATTCTTCTCTGAAGAACATCTGTTTTAATGCATTGGCAATACAGACAGTGAGTTAGGTTCCAGTGTAAATCTTCTAGGCACTTGGGTTAGGGTAAATTCATTCTACCCTTCCTATTTTAATTCTTCAATTATGAGATAATCATAGAGATCCAGAAAATCGAGGATTAAAGGAAACAGAATAATATGGACTGTTGAATTCCAGATTCTGTCATGAACACAAGAGAATGTCAGATTGAGTGAGAATCAAATATTTCAACCTTAAAAGCTCTTGGTTCTGTATCAATTTAGTAGTTTGACCATCCAGAGTTCGTAAGAAAACTTAGCAATTAAGTTACTCTCTTGATAGATTATCTTTCTATTTCTGTTCACTAGTTACTACAGGAAGTGGGATTTATCCCACTAAACTTCAGCATCTCATAGCTGAACTAGGTTGCAATTTGTGTTTCTTTGTAGGCAATGTAGAGAGATAAGCTTCTCTTCAAAGGGGAGGGATCAGCCTTTCTTACTCTTGAGTTAGTTGGCAGAGAACGTTGAGAACTTTCAAAGAGTCACAGGGGAGAAAGAGTTCCATTAGGTAGCTCTGAATGATTTTATATATCATTCAGATTGTGTTAGATCCCATTCTGAGTTGTTCAGTTTTACATCTGTATCATATATGAATTGCATATTCACAATTGCAGGTTTTCAATTCTGCCTAGGAGGCAGGCAGCTAAAGCTGGGCTTTATAAGATCATTTTCCTGAAGCACTTCAGTTACTAGATCTTGATGGAGACTCATGTTGCTAAAGAGAATTAACCTCATATGCACAAAGACTGTTTCAAAAATACCCTGAAACTGTTGTACCTTGTACTTTGTGCTTGATGTGTGATGCAAGATATTTTATATGCTTAATATGCCCTGGTGAGACCACATCTGGAATATTGTGTCCAGTTCTGGGCCCCTCAGTTCAAAAAGGACAGGGACCTGCTGGAGAGAGTCCAGCGCAGGGCAACAAAGATGATTAAGGAAGTGGAGCATCTCCCTTATGAGGAAAGACTGAGGGAGCTGGGTCTCTATAGTTTAGAGAAGAGGAGACTGAGGGGTGACCTTATTAGTGTATATAAATATATAAAGAGGGAGTGTCACGAGAATGGAGCCAGGCTCTACTCAGTGGCAAACAGTGATAGGACAAGGGGTAATGGGTAGAAACTGGAACACAAGAGGTTCCACTTAAACTTGAGAAGAAACTTCTTCTCAGTGAGGGTGACAGGACACTGGAACAGGCTGCCCAGGGAGGTTGTGGAGTCTCCTTCCCTGGAGACATTCAAAACCCGCCTGGACACATTCCTTGTGTAACATTATCTAGGTGTTCCTGCTCCGGCAGGGGGATTGGACTAGATGATCTTTTGAGGTCCCTTCCAATCTCTAGCATACTGTGTGTGTGAACTGCGGAAGTAATCCACGTCTTTGTCAAGACTGAGCTATGTGACTATGTTCAACTTGCATAAATAAATATTTATGTAAGACTACAAAAAAAATGTAGGTAATTTGTATTAAAAGCCTGCTATAAACTGTATTGCTATGGCTGTTATTGTATATCTCCTTCCAACTGCTTAATGTTATGAAACATCAACACAGCAGCTCTTTAGGCTTCTGTATTGCTGCATATTTTGCAAGAACGTTACATGCCAGGAAAATTTGGTTGTGGTTTTTTTTTTGAGAAATGCTGACCAAGAATGCCAACATGAACAGCTTTTAAGCCCCTTGAGCACCCCTCTTGCCAATCAAGACTATGAGCTGCTATGTAGCTTACTATTTTCCTTCATGTTCCTCCAGAGATCACTCTGTTGTTGCAGTTTCTTCAGAACAGTTGCTGTTTCAGGGTTTGTTTGCATTCTTATTCCGCTCAGTTGTCTTTCATTTAATATGTTACAGATAGTCTTCAGGTATTTTTGTTCTCTGCCTGCATGTGACCAGATACAGTAGAGATACAAAGGGGGGATTTTTCATTGGCTTGGTTTTTAAAGAGTTTGCACATGAAAGAAAAAAAAAAAACAAACTAATAACAAACTCAACAAGCAGGTTTGTAGACAGATGGACCAGATCTAACATACAGAAAACTGATGATTTCATTATATCCTGGTTTGAGTTCTAATAGCGCTGTCAGCTTAGTGAAGATGAAAAGCTTTATTTTGATAATTCTGTGATGAAAAATCATGTAATTTTATTATCCTGTTTTTCCCTTTAAAATGGTGATTTATCTTAAAAATATCTTCTATCCATCAGCCTCTGAGTCTCTGTCTTCAGTTCTTTCATTAGAACTTTCTGTATTCCTTTCCTGTGTTTAAAGCTATAATGCAAGGGGTTTTATCTGCTGTGTATTAATAACAGGCACATTATGCATATCTCATTACTGTTCTTTCCAATGGAAAATATAAATGGCATGAAGTTCTTTTACTGGATCTGAAATGTTTCCATAACATTTTGAAGTTGTGTTTGATAAATGCATGTAAGTTTTCATTACCTAGCAAGGGAAAAGGATCCACAAGCCAGATGATACATAATGTGTGAATTTAGAGTTGTTATAAGATGATCATCTTACAGAGTAAGACAAGTGAATGATGAGTGATATCAGAAAGATCGACTCAACCATGAGGAAAGTATGCTACTTATCTGTCTTTATTCACTGATGCTGAAGAGTTGCCATCATAAAATTCAGCATTGCATTCCTTTCATTTGAAGTTAGTCTGTGCTGCTGTTAAATGCAGTGATCCTCATCTCTGGCCTTCTTTCTTCTCTCCTGCTGTGTGATGGGGGAGAGGATAGTCTTTGGCAGATAAATTCCCATTTTTCATTCATCACATGATGAAACAAAAAATAGTGAGGACCAAAGGATATTGCAGGAACAAACAGTAGAGGAGAAGGTGGTCTTGCCATTTATGAAATCAGCAAAGATCTGCTAAAGTGTGTTGGATATAGGTGCCAAAGTTTTGGTAGTGGGGGTCTACAGGGTGACCTCTGTGAGGAGAGACTGGGGTGCCCTGTGTTGGGCACAATTGTTGCAGACTTCTCCAATAGACTGGCCACAGAATATAGCTGATCCCCTCATCCAAGATGGTATCACTTTGGGAGAAAAATGTTTTAGAAAGGGTAAAAATGCTACGGAGAGGCAGGAGGTGGGAGAAAAAGTGTGAAAGAGCAGATGGCAGACCAAAGCCTGAAGAGGAGGAGGAGCTCCATGGTGGAGCAGGCGGTCCCTGCTGCCTGTGGAGAGCCTAGCCAACCTGGAGAAAAGTGTGAAGAAGGAGCAGAAGAGAGGTGTTATGAACTGACCACAATCCCCTCTTTCCATCCTCCCCTATACCTCTTTGGTGGGGAGGAGGTAAAATGGGGATGAAGGTTTTAGGTTAAGCCTCAGAATGACCAAACGGATATCCTGTACCATATGATGTTGTGCTCAGCAATAAAAGCTGGGGGGGGGGGGAGAGGCAGGGGAGAGGGGGGAGAAAGAAGGAGGAAGTTCGTGTGTGTGTGCAAGGGGGCATTCAGAGTTCATTAGTGGGGAATAAGCTTAGCTGCCTACCAGGTTTAAACCACCACACCATGTTATGGCAGATGAATTCCAGCCTCAACCATTTTAACAAAAACACAGTCCGTATTGAAACCTGCTTTCACATAGACTCCAAAAGAAGAAAAATAATGGAGTTGTGTTACTTTAAAAGTAGCTTAGGCAGCTCTGTAAGATAAAATCAGTCCTTCCTCTAGGACAAATCTTCAGTTGAAATCTACTGGCTTGCCCCAGCACCAGCTTGCAGTTCCATGTGTCAGCTCCTGTTCATGAATTACTAGCTCCACCCTCTAGCTGCTTTCTCAGTGGGCATCTCAAAGCAGTACCATATATTTGGATGTATGCTGTTGCTCATGAGCAAAAGAACAGAAGGTGACTTGTATTTGTCTTTATTGCCAGTTTCTATACAGTCCAACAAGCAAACCAGTTCATCATACTTTCTAAAATTAACTCATCAATTAAAAAACAAACAAAACCCAAAAAAACCCAAACCATAGATTTCATGCAGCTTTACCATGAAATAAATAAACAAATAAATGCAGTCAGGCAAATCCTGGACACTTTCTCTTTTTTGTGTGTGTGTTTTTTTAGTTTTTTGATAACCTAAAGGGAACTTGATGGAAAATATATTTTAAATCTGTTTTAGAAGTAATTCTTATAGTGGAATTAATAATAGAATTAAAAAACAAAACTTTTGAGTTACAATGGAAGTTCCATTGCAGTCTGAAGTGTATCTCTGGTTACCCTGAAACACAATGCACACATTCCATACAAATATATCTTACGGCATAATATGATATGAAGTCCAATATTATAAGTGGTGCCATGTGGTCTTCTTCATTACTCAGGTGTCTTCAGGATGCTGCTGGTGGTATTTGTATTCACCAGTGTTGGTAAAATTTACTATGGTGAAGTTTTATTGTAAATTATGGTAATTTTCCAAGCGAAAAAATAGGGTATTATTAAGCTGTATATCTGCTAATAACGCTTTGACTTTTACTGCGGGTGTCTGAATGCTTCCAGTAGCTCTTTGATGAATCTGTCCCTGTAGGAAAGTGTTAAGTATCGCTGAATTACTGCTGTCAAAACTAACAGAGCCTTTATATTACATATATTACAGTGACAGTCTGTGCTATAAAAGAAAGAAATTGCATCAGGCAGAAAAACCCTAAACAGAAAAAAAAACAGAACCACAGTTCCTACACAGGTAAATAAATCCCATAAATCTTACCTTTTGTCATACAAAACTCAAGTATTATATTGGATTTTATTATATTTTACTATCTTCAGATTATTTGTTCTTCCTCTAACAAACTTTGTAGAGGCCATTTACTTCACTCTAGCTTTTTTTTTTTTTTTAAAAGGCCATAAAACTTTACAGGTGTTGTTTTCACAGCTGTAACCAGCCTTGTTATAACTGTACTTACACTAATTTTAACGGGATACATGCTGACCAGTACTGATAGCTGTTGAAAAGCCTCCACTATATTAAGATAAATTAATTATAATTCACAACTGAACATTTAGTTCAAAGATAAAAGCTGGGTCATAGGAGGGGCTGCAAAACTGTTAAAAAATGTTTTTTTCTTCTGTCACAAAATAATGAAATACAAAAAAGATACAAATTATGAAGAACTTCTGAGAAAGACAGGTATTTACCTGGCAGATTTGATTCTCATTTACCTGCTTTAAAGTGTAAACCAGTGAAACCACTACTGATAGGAATGTTCAAATGCAAAAGACATGCAATCCAAGTAATTGTAGCACATATGGTAGAGGGTCAATAAAACTTAATAATCATTGAAACTAAATTTATGCATCAGGCATAAAGAAGTGCTAGCAACAGATTTTTTTGAAACATGGAAAAACAACACATGGTAGGACTGAAGAGGAAAGAAAATAAGCTGCCACCATTATACCATAGTCCTCTTGACAAAGGATTCTGGATACTGGCAAGCCACCACAGCATCCCATGGTAGGAAAAATGGCCTTCGGTCTTTGACTTCAAGTGCTTAGAAAGGTGAGTATAGCAACAGAGAATACGGGAAGATACTAGAAAGTCTGTGTGCAAAATACTCTTAACTGAATTATGGGAATTGGGAATAATTTAACAATTTGAATAAGAACTGTTAGGATCATTATAATTAGATTGACAGCTACTTGTATTTTGAAAGACTTCTAAACATTACTTAAACTAGCGATAAATTCTTGCGTCTGAATAAAAGATGAGTTTCTTTTTTGCCCATAAGGAAGTTTTGAGTGTGATAAAAATTGATTCAGGTATACATGTACAACTTGTCATTATTCTGTACAGGTTTTTACATTTCTTGTACAGACCGAAAGTGACTGTGATTGGTCTTTAAACTCTGTCAGAATCATAGCAAAAATAGATAAAATATTCATGTGTGTCTGAGTGCCTGGAAGAGTGTACGAGATAAAAGTATATGTATGCCATCTAGTTTAGGAATTTGTCTTATTTTCTTTAAAGTTATTTCTGATGTATGGAATATGGGATTTATTCCCATGTTACACATCTAGATATGCTCCCCAGTTCTGTATACATGGGCGTCTGAATTCAGAACTTTTCTCTACATCCTGTTTTCTTTGGGGAAAAAAGACCAGGTGGTTGATATGGAGGCAACTGTTATGTTTTCCAGAAGTTCCCTACTCTGGATGGTAAAATCAGACTCTGTTCCAGAGCTTTGATAACAAGTTGTGCTCAAGTAGTATATATTTCTCTGCAGTAGTTAAATAAAGAGCATGTGCTGCTAACTTAGAAGTAAAACAACATGCCTAGATGTATTTATGCTAAAAATTTTTCTGTTTTGCTGGCAGCAATGTTATGAGAGTTGTTAGGCTAACAAAACAGAAAGGCAAATCCATGGAAGAATGTCTAAATCCATTTAAGGGGAAAGTTGTTACAGCAAAGCGATAAAATAATTTAGAAGCAAAGCATGCTAGCATGTCTGAATTGCTTGAAAGAATAAGAGGTTTTAGAGGCAGTCTGGGACAAAGCTTAAAAGAAGATCGTGGAGGAAAAAAGATGGTAAGAACTTTGAAAATTAGTTTGATTTATTGAAGCACACCAATCCAGTAACTCAACATAACAATGTGTGCTAACATAGCCGGTGTGAAGTATCATACGTAGAAAGCTTTATAAAGATAAATAATTTTCCATAAATGTTTAAAACTCTGTAATATTAAGTAATGTTTAATCAGTAATTCAATCATTAATGATTTATTAATGATTCAGTCAATTGGTATGCTAAAGGAGACTGAAGAAGCAAAACCAAATATCCCATTGGGCAATGGGCAGTTTGTGCACACGTCATTCTGTGTCATTTTAAAATGAAAGAAAATAGGGAAATACAACAGAAACATGTAGAGTATGACACTTTATAACATTGTTGGTTACAAGCGTGTTCAGAGGTGTGCAAAATAAATTAGAACCTAAAAAAATTCATCAAATTGCACTTTGTATTTGTGGGACTTACTCAGAACAAGGATCTGTGACTCAAAACTGTTATTTATCCAACTGTAGGGATTCAGGTATCTGTAAATACAGACTTGTGAATGTCATGCCCACTGCCATTAATGTCCCAAATGCAATATGTAACTATAGGTGTTGTTTAGTGAGCATAATGACACATTATAATGGAAGTTGCTTGGGGTTTTTTCTCTTTGGATGTTCTTGTTTTCAGTTATTCACTGAGCTTGGGACTCATCTCTCCTAACTTCAGGTCAGTAATAGTTTACAGCTGAACTAGTCACCTCAAAATCCTTTACAGTAAATGGAAACAGAGCAGTACACATGCTCTGTAATTTCCATGTGAGACTGGTTTAGTAATTACAATATGACATTTATATCATATCATCAAAGGTCAGATAGATATAGTGCATAATTAAATATGTGGAAGATATTTTGAATGACAGACTTCCCTTGGCTGATTGCCAATTTGTTTGTGTTTCTTGGGCTGTCTGGTGTTTGTAGAACTTGATACCAAGAAGTCTTTCGGAACTGTTTAAGGACTTTTAAATAGAAATGCTGTTTCTTCTATTTTGATCCTTTAAATTCTTTTTAGATCAAGAAAGGTAATGCCTAATTTGTTGTTAATCATGAATTTGTGGTAGCATTCATAGGTATTGTTGTTTCCTTTTGAAGGTTGAAATAAAAAGGATCGTATCTTTCTGCAAAAAAACCCCGTGCTTTTTCCTGTATGTTTCCCTATATGGTGCAGCTGTCTGTCAGATGTTTCTCCACTCATTAATGACCACTAGGACTGTGTAAGTGTTCTCAGTGAGACATTGAATGCCCTTTTCTGCACTTCAGATATTCCAGTTGGTAAGAACTGATTTCATCAGACACAGAAAAATGACAGGGGTTGGATTGCATCCAAAAACTCCATTCATATGGAAAGATCTCAATAATTTCAATGTGAGACTTCTGTCTTATTCCTGGAAGCACTGAAAGGCTATAGAGAAGACTGTAGGGTAGTGAAGAAGTGAAATCAATGGAAAAAATTATGTAGGTTTCAGTAGGGGTGGATTTTAGCCATAGATGAGTAAAAAACCCAGCTTTTTCTTTTTCTTGTTTTCCATCTCAGCAGATGATACAGGAAATTGTGTTCCCTCTTGTTTTTGTCGTTAGGCAGTAAAAGCTATACATGTATATCTTTTCTCTTGATTTCCTAAATTCAGGCAAATTTTAAGGTGTAAGAGATATGTGAGATCATTAAGATGTGCATCACCAGAATGGAATAGGAAATGAGATTTCAAGAGATTGAAGATGTCTTTGGATTTAAATGAAAACAGTCATTAATATCTTTTTACATTTTAGCAAGAGAGAGAGGGAAAAAAACCCTACTTTTTTTTTTTTTTAACTGATAAGCAGAAATAAAATTTATTTTAGACTATAGAGAAGGATAAAACAGATCAGGGAGGAAGACTTCCTGGTATAATTCTTTATTTGCTTCAAGATTTGTGCTGTGATAGGAAAAACACTGAATAAATGTATCCAATTACCTGTTAAGGATTTCAAAGGTTTCATCTTCTGACTGTTCTGATAACTAATTATCTGAAAAATTTGTTCGTCATTCTTTTCCTTAATTATAGGAAGATAAAAATATATTTTTGAGGTGATGCAAGGGAAGGACTGGAATTGTCCGTTCACTCGTTCAGTTTATGAGAAATACCTCATAATTAAATGTACCTAAGTATGCTCTTTTTTTTTTTTAAGGGGACAGTTTGCAAAAAATCATACTTTTATTCATGCAACGCATGCTGCAAAGTGTATTTATTTCCGTGCATTTTGCAATATGCAGACATTTATAAAGGATTTGCCTCTGAAAATTATGAGCTATGCTCTGAATGTCATATTAACTTAGAGATTGAACTCCTGAATCACCATATCTATATTTTCTGTACTTAGCCTCAGACTTCAAAAACGTGTGAACAGATGCTGAACTTAAAAACCACATAGATTTACTAAACAATGAATAATAGGGTAATTTAGCACAAAGAATCATGATAGAATCATAAAATGGTTTGGGTAGGAAGTAACCTTAAAGAATTGAGTGTACTATCAGCAAGTTTGCTGATGACGCTAAGCTGGGAGGAGTGGCTGACACGCCAGAAGGCTGTGCTGCCATCCAGCGAGACCTGGACAGGCTGGAGAGTTGGGCAGGGAATAACTGGATGAAATATAACAAGGGAAAGTGTAGAGTCCTGCATCTGGGCAGGAACAACCCCAGGTTCCACTGTAGGTTCGGAAACGACCTGTTAGAGAGCAGTGTAGGGGAGAGGGACCTGGGGGTCCTAGTGGACGACAGGATGACCATGAGGCAACACTGTGCCCTTGTGGCTAAGAAGGCCAATGGCATCCTGGGGTGTATTAGAAGGGCGGTGGTTAGTAGGTCGAGAGAGGTCCTCCTTCCCCTCTACTCTGCCCTGGTGAGACCCCAACTGGAATATTGTGTCCAGTTCTGGGCCCCTCAGTTCAACAAGGACAGGGACCTGCTGGAGAGAGTCCAGCGCAGGGCAACAAAGATGATTAAGGGAGTGGAGCATCTCCCTTATGAGGAAAGACTGAGGGAGCTGGGTCTCTATAGTTTGGAGAAGAGGAGACTGAGGGGTGACCTTATTAGTGTCTATAAATATATAAAGGGGGAATGCCACGAGGATGGAGCCAGGCTCTACTCAGTGGCAAACAATGATAGGACAAGGGGTAATGGGTGCAAACTGGAACACAAGAGGTTCCACTTAAACTTGAGAAGGAACTTCTTCTCAGTGAGGGTGACGGAACACTGGAACAGGCTGCCCAGGGAGGTTGTGGAGTCTCCTTCCCTGGAGACATTCAAAACCTGCCTGGACACATTCCTTGTGTAACATTATCTAGGTGTTCCTGCTCCGGCAGGGGGATTGGACTAGATGATCTTTTGAGGTCCCTTCCAATCTCTAGCATACTGTGTGATACTGTGTGATCATCCACTTCCAACCTCCCTGCCGTGGCCGGGGACATTTTCCACTAGACCAGGGCTGACAAAGCCCGATCCAACCTGGCCTTGATCACTGCCAGGGATGGGGCGTCTACAACTTTTATATTCCAACGTTTCACCACCCTCATGGTAAATATTTTTTCCTAATATCTAATCTAAATCTATGCTCTTTCAGTTCAAAGACATTATCCCTTGTCCTATGAGTCCACTCGCTTGTCAGAAGTCCCTCTCCAGATTTCTTGTAGGCCCCTTTTAGGTACTGGAAGACTGCTATAAGGTCTCCCTGGAGCCTTTTCACCTCCAGGTTGAAAAATTCAACTCTCTCAGCCTGTTTCCATAGGAGAGGTGCCTCAGCCCTCTGACCCTCTTCATAGCTCTCCTGGACTTGCTTCAGCAGGTCCATGTCTTTCTTATACTGGGGATCCCCGGAAATGAACACAGTACTCCAGATGGCGTCACATGAAAGCAGAGGAGGAGAATCATATCCCCTGACCTACTGGTAGCACTCCTTTTGATACAGCTCAGCATATGGTTGGCTTTCCAGGCTGCAAGAATCACACAATTTTGCAAGGATCATAGAATCATACAGATTGGATCATGTTGAGCTTCTCATACTGCAGCCTATGTAAATAATAATGCTGAATCTTACTATGTTCTGGTTTTCCTTTTACTAAATCTACAATACTCCCAATCAAAATGAAAATTTCATTTAAACAATTGCTGTCATGGTTTAAGCCCATCTGATAACTCAAGAACCATGCAGCCACCCACTCACTCCCTGCCTTCCTCCTCCCACTCCCAGAGGGATGGGGAGGAGAATCGAAAGAATGTAACTCTTAACAGGTTGAAATAAGAACAGTCCGGTAACTAAGGTATAACACAAATCACTACTGCTACCACCATTAATAATAATGATAAGGGAAATAACAAGGGAAGAGAATACAACTGCTCACCACCAGCCAACTGATACCCAGCCTGACCCGAGCAGTGATGCAAGTGTTCCAGGTAACTGCTCCCGGTTTATATATTGGGCATGACGTGCTGTGGTATGGAATACCCCTTTGGTTAGTTTGGGTCAAGTATTCTGTCTCTGCTCTATTTTGTCTAACATGCAAACTTCATTAAAAAAAAAAAAGTGAGGGGACGGAGGTACTAAATAGTGTTGCAATTTTCATAAACTAGTAATTATGTATTACCAATAAAGAGATTGATTGAAAATTAGGTCAGATGGCTCATGAAAGAGTAACCTTTCAGTTAGCAAATAGATATGTAGGATAAAATAGATATTTTAGCATCACTGTGTGTATACCAAGCCTTTTGCTGTGACAGCTGTTACAGATTAATATTTTATTAATGTAAGAAGGTAAGGGTACAGGAACTTTATGGAGAAAGCCTATGTTTCAATTACAGCACATAATAATGCGAATGTTTTGTTCTTAAATCAACTTTCACTGGAAAAAATATCAACATTTTCCCTTCCATATAAAATGAAGAAGTGCAAAAAATATCTGAAGAAAAATGTTTTACAGATGAAAAAGACAGCTACAATGAGAGTTTGCTTGTAATTTAAGTATGTGTGCATTTGAAAATATAATGTTAATTGCATTTTCCCATGAAAAGGAAAATGTATAGCACAAGTCACAGATTATCGAAACAGTGACAAATATAGGAATTACGAGTAATGAATGAACAAATTGCAAAATTATCTTTTCTCATAGGTAAGAGGGTTTTCAGACAGTGAAGTGTTGCAACCCACCTTTTGACAATATTTAAGCACAGAGTTAGGTGACATAGATAATTAGAGAGACAGTCATATTTCTCAGTTCAGCAGAGAAAGCATTTAGCTGTTTCTGGGAAACCTTTTATTGTGCCTAAGAAAGTCATAGAAGCGGTGGCTGTAGATATACAGGAATATTTTATTTTTTACTTAAACTTAATTTCTTTTTCATTCTTCCATCAAGATGGTGTAAAATCAGTGAAACAGACACACTAATACACTTAATCTCAGTCTTTACACTGCAATGTGGCCCAATTACCTAACGGACGGTCCCTTGCAAGTCATTTTTAAGGTCATGTCCTGGGTTCAGCAGTAGCAGTCATTTTTCTCCGTCTTGGAAGCTGGTGCAGTGTTGTGTTTTGACTTTCGGCCTGGGAACAGAGCTGACAACAACGGTGTTTTGGTTTGGCCAAGGACTTTGTGAGTGTCATGCTCTGCCAGGGAAGAGGGGAAGCTGGGAGGAAGCAGAGACAGGACACCTGACCTAAACTGTCCAAAGAGGTATTCCATACCACAACACGTCATGCCCAGGATGTAACTGAGAGCTACCTGGAAGGGCTGGGAGACTGCAGGGTTGGAGGGGAGGTATCGGTCAGTGCTTGGTTGAGCTGGACGGGGGGCAGGGTGAGTTATCAGTTGGCTGGTGGTGAGGTGTTGAATTCTCTTCCCTTGTTATTTCCTTTATCATTGTTATTATAGGTGGTAGCAGTAGTGATTTGTTCTATACCTTAGTTACTAAATTGTTCTTATCTTTACCCATGGGAGTTTCATTCTTTTGGATTCTCCTCTCCATCCCTCCGGAGTAGGGGGAGGGCAAGAAGCGGAGGGAATGAGTGAACAAGCTATCTGGCTGGGTTTGAAACATGACAGGTCATTTAAAAAAATTAATTAGTCTATATTCCTTTTGCAATGGATCTCCAGAAATCAACTAATGCTACCTCCTCAAGGAAGGTCCAGTTAGATCAGGTTGTTCAGGAACTTGTGTAGTTGAGTGCTGAACACCTCTGAGGGTGGAAATTGCACAGCCTCCTTGGGTATCCTGAGGTTTAGAACTCCATGAATCCACCTAGCATGAGGTAAAGCTGATATGAAAAAGAATTCTCCTGAGGTGAGAGCATTTTCGGTTTCTCTGGATTTATGTCCTAGCTTAATTCAGATCATAAATATGTACATAAACCAACTGTCCTGGGTTCAGCAGTAGCAGTCATGTTTCTCCTTCATGGTAGCTGGTGCACTGCTGTGTTTTGACTTCCAGCCTGGGAACAGTGTTGGTGAAACTGATGTTTTCGTTTGTTGCTAAGTGATGTTTACCCTGACCAAGGACTTTGTGAGGCTCATGCTCTGCCAGCGAGGAGGGGAAGCCGGGAGGAAGCAGAGACAGGGCGCCTGACCCAGGCTAGCCAAAGAGGTATTCCATACCACAGCACGTCATACCCAGCGTGGGGGGTAACTGGGAGTTCCCCGGAAGGACACGGGCTTCCGGGTGGGACTCATTTTCTTGGCCGGTGGTATCGTATTCTCTTCCCTTGTTATTTTCTCTTTTCATTGTTGTCGTTGCTAGTAGCAGTGGTGATTTGTGTTGTACATTGGTTGCTGGACTGTTCTTGTCTCAACCCGTTGGAGTTGCACTCCTTCGATCCTCCTCCCCGTTCCTCCGGGAGCAGGGAAGGGGAGAGCACCGGTTGGCGGGGGGGGGGGGGGTTCGGTTGTTTTCAGCACAGCACCACTCACTGGGAGTGAGTGAACAAGTTGCCTGACTGGGTTTAAACCACGACAGTTCTTTTTGGCACCCAACGTGGGGCATGAGGGGTTGAGATAACAACAGATCTGACCGGATTAATAGTCACTCATCACAATGCTGATTTATTGGCTCTCAAGGTTGTTCCTCTTGATCTCACAATTTCAGTATATCGTATCTTATTTCCATCCGGTATTTGCTGTATTAGTGTTTTTCAAGTGTGGGGCTTGGGCTAAGGATATTTGTCTCATTTTACTTTATGGTAATGACTAGCAATACAATAGGATCATTGATCATGAAACTGATCTGGCTTATGTTCCCAGTGTGGTCACCACCTTTATACTTTGGGAGGTCTATAACAGAAGTGCTTAGCAATTACATAGTTTTCTCCTTCTCAGGTGCTCAACCTGTGAAGGAGACATCCTTTTACCCTCCCAGTCGTCCCCCCAGACCATTTACATTTGAGAGTGTTGAATTTTTTGAATGGCCTTTTAATGCTGTTGAGACTTGTTTGCTGATCGTGATGGGAATCACCATGCTAACACGCATACAGAGTGTGTTTTGCCCATGACTGATTTCAAGAGTTAAGCAGAGTCAGGTTTGGGTCTTGTCTGGGGTCAAACGATGATATAGGAGGACCAAGAGATTTTCCCTGAGGCTGGATAGCCATGAGTGGCAGGGTGTGTGGGATAGTATGGGCAAGTATCTAGGCCAGTGGGCCCCTCCAGTACTTTGGAATTTCACTGCCGAACAACTGCAAAATCCAGAAGAATTAGTAAAACACTTAAATGAGGTGTATGGTCATTCTGGCCATACCAGAGATGGACAAATAATGGCAACGTGCTGGGGCTTGGCCTGTGCTTACAGGGCCTTGTTCAACACTATCCAGCACCTTCGAAAGGAAAAGAATGTCGGCGTATCTGAGGGCAAAGCAACAGTCAGTGCAGCTACTCCAGCTCCAGGCACAGCAGCTTCATCACCCCCAGCGACAAGTACAGTCGCTACTCAAACTTTGGCTGCAATGAACAGCACAGCTACCCCAGTGGCAAGTACAGCAGCTGCTCAAACTTTGACTGCAACAGACAGAGCGGTTACCCCAGCTCCAAGTACAGCAGCTGCACCACCCCCAGCAACAAGTACAGTTGCTACTCAAACCACAGTGATAACTACTGCAGCCAAACCAGAGGACCAATTCGTACCAAAATCGGTTGCCCCTGTACGCAACAGAACAAGCGAAAAAGAGGCAAGAAGGGTGAAGCGAGATGAAGAAACAATGAGTTCACCACCCGGTCCAGAATCTGATCAGGAGTCATCATCACATGACAAGGAAGAAGAAGAAGAGGTAACTTCTCGACCTCAGACCTCAACTGAGCTACGGAATATGTGAAAAGATTTTACCTGTCAACCAGGGGAGCACATCATCTCCTGGTTACTCCGATGCTGGGACAATGGGGCCGACGGTCAGGAGCTAGAAGGTACAGAAGCCAAGCAGCTGGGATCACTTGCTAGAGAAGGGGGAATTGACAAAGCAATTGCAAGAAAGAAAAAGTCCCTCAGTCTTTGGAGGAGGTTCTTGGCAGCTGTGAAAGAAAGGTTTCCATACAAGGACGATGTTATGAGTCGTTTGGCCAAGTGGACTACTATAGACAAAGGCATCCAGTCTCTGAGGGAATCAGCCATCGTAGAGATGATCTATCACATCAAGCCGAATAACGGGGATACACCCATAGATCCAGATGAAGTTGAATGTACACGACCCATTTGGTGAAAACTTACACGGAATGCACCGTCATCATATGCCCATTCATTGGCAACAGTAACCTGGAATGACATAGTACCACTAACAGTGGATGAAATGGTTCATAAACTCTGAGACTTCGAAGACAATCTCACCCCTTCCATCATCTCAGCTGTAGAAAAACTGTCCCAGGACCTCAAACAATTGAGGGACGATCTATCTGATTTATCCAGCTCCTCATGTGTACCAACACACGTCTCAGCTATTAAAAAAGGCATCCTATTGTTCGATAGAGGAGATACAGGAGGTATACGCCACGGGCTACCCTATGGTTTTACCTGCGGGATCACGGAGAAGACATGACAAAGTGGGATGGAAAACCTACTTCAGCTTTGGAGGAATGGGTGAGTGAACTGAAGAGGGGAGCAAGGGCCAAGACTGATCGTCCCATGAGAGCTACGGCTTCAGTCTCTGGTGAGCAGTTTCCCAGATGGAGTGGAAGAGCTGATTTTACTCCAGCTCCTGTGATAACAAAGAATAATCCCTTTTACCACGACTTAAGTGTCCAACGCTGTGATGACCATTAGAGGGGTCCTGCCTCCAGCCAGGTGGAGGTAGGGGACAATCGGATTTACTGGACTGTGTGGATCAGATGGCCTGGCACATCAGTCCCACAGAAGTATAAGGCTCTAGCAGATACTGGTGCACAGTGTACCCTGATGCCATCAAGCTGTCAAGGGGTGGAACCCATCTATATTTCTGGAGTGACAGGAGGATCCCAAGAGCTGACTGTGCTGGAGGCTGAAATCAGCCTGACTGGGAGGGAATGGCAAAAGCACCCTATTGTGACTGGTCCAGAGGCTCCATGCATCCTCAGCATAGACTACATCAAGACTACTTACTCTGCTCTTGTGAGACCTCACCTGGAGTATTGTGTGCACTTCTGGTGTCCTCAACATAAAAAGGACATGGAACTGTTGGAACAAGTCCAGAGAAGGGTCACGAGGATGATCAGGGGACTGGAGCAACTCCTGTATGAAGACAGGCAGAGGAAGTTGGGGCTCTTCAGCCTGGAGAAGAGAAGGCTGTGTGGAGACCTCATAGCAGCCTTACAGTATCTGAACGGGGCCTATAAGGAAGCTGGGGAGGGACTCTTCATTAGGGACTGTAGTGACAGGACAAGGGGTAACGGGTTAAAACTTAAACGAGGGAAGTTTAGACTGGATATAAGGAGGAAATTCTTTCCTGTTAGGGTGGTGAGGCACTGGAATGTGTTGCCCAGGGAGGTTGTGAATGCTCCATCCCTGGCAGTGTTCAAGGCTAGGTTGGACGAGGCCTTGGGTGATATGATTTAGCATTAGGTGTCCCTGCCCATGGCAGGGCCTTTGGTACTAGATGATCTTAAGTTCCTTTCAAACCCTAACGATTCTATGGTTCTATGATTCTAGTAGAGGGTACATCAAAGACCCAAAAGGGTACTGGTGTGCTTTTGGTATTGCTGCTTTGGAGACTGAGGAAATTGAGCAGCTGTCCACCTTGACTGGTATCTCAGAAGATCCTTCTGCTGTGGGGTTGCTGAAAGTCGAAGAACAACAAGTGCCAATTGCGACCACAACAGTGCAGCGGCGGCAATATCGCACCGAGACTCCCTGATTCCCATCCATCAGCTGATCCGTAGACTGGAGAGTCAGGGGGTGATCAGCAGGACCCGCTCGCCCTTTAATAGCCCCATATGGCCAGTACGAAAGTCTAATGGGGAATGGAGACTAACAGTAGACTATTGTGACCTGAATGAAGTCACACCACCATTGAGTGCTGCCGTACCGGACATGCTAGATAGAACTTCAGTATGAACTAGAGTCAAAGGCAGCCAAGTGGTATGCCACGATTGATATTGCCAATGCATTTTTCTCAATTCCTTTGGCAGCAGACTGCAGGCCACAGTTTGCTTTTACTTGAAGGGGTGTCCAGTTCACTTGGAACCGACTGCCCCTGGGGTGGAAACACAGCCCTACCATTTGCCATGGACAGATCCAGACTGCACTGGAACAGGGGCAAGCTCCAGAACACCTGCAATACATTGATGAATTTATTGTGTGGGGCGATACAGCGGAAGAAGTCTTTGAGAAAGGGAGGAAAATAATCCAAATCCTGCTGAAAGCTGGTTTTGCCATAAAACGGAGTAAGGTCAAGGGGCCTGCACAGGAGATTCAATTTTTGGGAATAAAATGGCAAGATGGACATAGACAGATCCCCACAGATGTGATCAACAAGATAACAGCAATGTCTCCACCAACTAATAAGAAAGAAACGCAAGCTTTCTTGGGTGCTGTGGGGTTCTGGAGAACGCATATCCCAAATTACAGTTCGATTGTAAGCCCTCTCTATCATGTGACCCGGAAGAAGAATGATTTTAAATGGGGCCCTGAGCAACAACAAGCCTTTGAGCAAATTAAATGTGAGATAGTTCATGCAGTAGCCCTTGGACCTGTCCAGACGGGGCCAGATGTAAAAAATGTACTGTACAGCTGGGAAGATTGGTCCTACCTGGAGCCTCTGGCAGAAAGCTCCAGGGGAGACTCGAGGTCGACCCCTCGGCTTTTGGAGTCGGGGATACAAAGGATCTGAGGCCAGCTATACCCCAACTGAGAAAGAGATACTGGCAGCCTATGAAGGGGTTCGAACTGCTTCGGAAGTGATTGGCACTGAAGCACAGCTCCTCCTGGCAGCCCGGTTGCCCGTGCTGGGCTGGATGTTCAAAGGCAGGGTCTCCTCTCCACATCATGCAACTGATGCTACATGGAGTAAATGGGCTGCACTGATTACACAACAAACTCAAATAGGAAATCTCAGTCGTCCAGGCATTCTAGAAGTCATCATGGACTGGCCAGAGGGCAAGGATTTCGGAATGTCACCAGAGGAGGAGGCGGTACGTGCTGAAGAGGCCCCACCAGATAATAAACTGTCAGAAAGTGAAAAGCAGTATGCCTTGTTTACTGATGGCTCTTGCCGTATTGTGGGAAAGCATCGGAGATGGAAGGCAGCTGTATGGAGTCCTGGACGACAAGTTGCAGAAACTGCTGAAGGAAAGGGTGAATCGAGTCAGTTTGCCGAGGTGAAAACCATCCAGCTGGCCCTGGACATTGCTGAACGAGAAAAGTGGCCAGTACACTATTGCCCAGGTTATTCATGAGTGTGAAACATGTGCTGCAATTAAACAAGCCAAGCGGTTAAAGCCTCTTTGGTATGGAGGACGATGGTTGAAGTATAAATATGGGGAGGCCTGGCAGATTGACTATATCACACTGCCGACATCCCGCCAAGGGAAGCGCCATGTGCTTACCATGGTGGAAGCAACCACCGGGTGGCTGGACACATGAGCTGTGCCCCATGCCACTGCCGGGAACACTATCCGGGGCCTTGAGAAACAGATTTTGTGGTGACACGGCACCCCAGAGAGAATTGAGTCAGACAATGGGACTCATTTCCGGAATAACCTTACAGATATTTGGGCCAAAGAGCATGGCATTGAGTGGGTATATCACATCCCCTACCATGCACCAGCCTCTGGGAAAATCGAACGGTACAATAGTCTGTTAAAAACTACGCTGAGAGCAATGGGTGGGGGAACTTTCAAGCATTGGGATACACACTTACCAAAGGCCACCTGGTTGGTCAACACCAGAGGGATCTGCCAACAGGGCCGGCCCAGCCGTCAGAACTTTTACATATTGTAGAGGGTGACAAAGTTCCCGTGGTGCATATGAAGAATTTGCTGGGGAAGACAGTCTGGGTTATTCCTGCTTCAGGTAAAGGCAAACCCACTCGTGGGATTGCTTTTGCTCAGGGACCTGGATATACTTGGTGGGTAATGCGGGAAGATGGGGAAGTCCGATGTATACCTCAAGGGGATTTGATTTTAGGGGAAAACAGACAGTGAACTCAATTGTATGCTGTGGCCTGCTGTGTAATACTTTTGTAGCTCATCAACTAGATGTCTCCAGGTCACCAGCGACTAGCCCTGACTTCCCTCCAACCATCATCCCAACAGAGAATGAACTTTGATAGAACCGGATGAGTTCCGCAGTAAAGAAACGACTAGCATCATCAGGCAACGATCCAATACTGAACACAGCCTTTCCTGCCCTGAAAGATTGTTACAAGAGATGGAACCTGACATCATGGACCAAATGGACTGGGCAGCATTATAGGGATTCGTCCATGCACTAAGAAAATGATCTTTTTCTCTTGGTCTGTATGTATATGGATGTATATATGTGGGAGAGCAATGGTGTATTGAAACTGTGGGATCTGAGCATGATGTGAATAGTATGGAATAAGGGGTGGATAATGTCCTGGGTTCAGCAGTAGCAGTCATGTTTCTCCTTCATGGTAGCTGGTGCAGTGCTGTGTTTTGACTTCCAGCCTGGGAACAGTGTTGGTGAAACTGATGTTTTCGGTTGTTGCTAAGTGATGTTTACCCTGACCTAGGACTTTGTGAGGCTCATGCTCTGCCAGCGAGGAGGGGAAGCCAGGAGGAAGCAGAGAGGGGGCACCTGACCCGGGCTAGCCAAAGAGGTATTCCATACCACAGCACGTCATGCCCGTGGTGGGGGGTAACTGGGAGCTCCCTGGAAGGACACGGGCTTCCGGGTGGGACTCGTTTCTTGGCCGGTGGTATCGTATTCTCTTCCCTTGTTATTTTCTCTTATCGTTGTAGTTGGTAGCGGTGATGATTTGTGTTGTACATTGGTTGCTGGACTGTTCTTGTCTCAACCCGTGGGAGTTGCACTCTTTTGATCCTCCTCCCTGTTCCTCCGGGAGCGGAGAAGGGGAGAGCCCCGGGCAGGGGAGGGGGGGGTACGTGGGGCCCTTGACTGCTGTCAGCCCTGCTCCACTCACTGGCAGTGAGTGAACAAGTTGCCTTACTGGGTTTAAACCATGACACCAACCAGAAAATTGCACACAGCAAAACCCATGATCTTCAGACAGCGCTGCAAAGAATTACATTGCAGGAAGGACACTTTATATTATTTGGTAAAGTAAAATACATTTTGTTGGTGTGTCCAAACTCAGCTCCTGTGGTGAGAAAAGCTTTTATGTAGAAACTAGAAGATGCCTGAGCAATATCTGCTGCTTCTTTAGGGAACTGTATTTGAGCCAGACATCTTGCCTTTAGTGTCCATCTGAGCTGCTGTGTCACAGCAATGCTTGTATCTGGCCAAGGACTGTGTTGGTCTGAACAAGGACCCTGACAGAGACCTGTGGGCCAATGTCCCCTCCCATTCTTCATCTGTTCCCTGGGAGTTCTGGAGCACTGGGACAGGTCTTGGCCCACCATTACGGCCTTGGCCCACCATTACGGCCTCATGCGGAGCCCTTGCTGCTTCTTGCCTTCAGCCTCAGGGAGATGCTGACCCATGTCCTGACCAAAATTAACTGTTTGTTCCATTAGAATGTAAAACTGGTAATTTGTAAGGAAGTAAATCGTTAAAGAAGTAATAATAAATGAGCTCACTGTATAGTCACAAGGTAGGAGTACAATTTGTGAAACTTCCTAAAATTTTATTATATGATTTCATGTTGATGTTTTGTTGACCTATGAGGTTTTACTATTGTTTCCACGTTCTTTAATTTGGCCATGGTCAATTACCCCTTAGTTTTCTTTCTCCAGAAATAAACTCAGTGTTTGTTTGACTTTCTCTTTTGAGTTGTGTGGATTTTGTGTTTTGTTTGTTGGGTTTTTCTTATTTTAGTTTTTGTCTTTAGTTACTTGGTTGGTTGGTAAGTTTAAAACCCAGATCTGAATATTTTGTTAAATATAAGGGAAAAGGCAATGCTGCATTTTTAAAGTGACTTGGCCAGCAGCATTCCTCTGTGTGTCAGGAGCAGTAATAATTCTGATAATAGCATGTCTAGTCAAGTAAAACTCTTATATGACAGTGAGATGCTCACAGGAAAAGTAATCTTGCAGTCCTTAGCTTCTCACCTAGGCCTCCTTCCTTCATCCTGTAAAACTACTCTGACACGAGTCCCAGGATGAATGTCTAGCTGTAAGTACATGTGAGAAAAGGGAAAGGCAAGGAATTATTTAGTAACTTGTCTTCATGCCAGTATCATGACCTCTGTCATGAAGCTGGTTTGAAGCAAAAATAACAGCTTGACTTACCCTTTGCTCACTTTTCTGTGGGAGCATGAAGTCATAAGCAGCACTCATTCTTAACGTATTTGTTCTGTTGCTCTCTTAATACAACAATAAATTCAATCAGGAAGCTTGGTATAACAAAGCATGTTTACCATGTTTTCATTTTAGAGGGTTAAGGGGAATGTTAAAAATTCAGTAGCTAAGAAGTTACAGGGATTTTCAGTTCAAAAATGACGTGGGCATTATTTTAACTAATTAAACTTCTTACGAAAAAAAATAGAAAAACAATAAAAGTAGAAGAGCCTAGTCCTGCTTAAAAGAAATGCAGTAGCAGAGCCATCTTCATATGTACTGGGACAAAGATTGTCTAAACTATTTCTACCTTAGTGATTTGATCAATACAATATGTGCTATAAATAATATATATTGTACCTATCAATGTATAAATAAATAAAATTTGCTTAAGTGCATGTTTTTAATGCCCATAATAAAAAAGCTGAAGAGTCACAGTGCAGCATAGAAAATACTTAACAGAGGGAGTGTAGAAGTAAAGTTACATGTATGAGGAGAATGCACTCAGTAACTTCCAGAAGGAGATTCAAGATATGCTACATTTCTGCCATTAATATAATAGTATAAGTTACTATGAAAGTGTAGTAGACATTCATTATATATAACATAGTATGTTGCCTTATACAGTAAATCCATAGATACATTGTAATAGGTAATACTATTTACTTAGATATTTTGTGGAATAAGTATGTCTTTAAGCTTTTGGGTAAATGGGACTTTGCTGAATTGGGACCTATTACATAATTTTTCATGCTGGTTTGTTTTTAATAAGGAAAATGAGAGAGCAAAATGAAGCATGTTAAATTAAATCTACTTAATGTTGCAGAAAATCCAGAGTCTTTATTGTCTATTTCTGACTACTCAATTTTGCTGTGTTAATATTGAACTACTGTATCTATGTTGCTGTAAGTAATCTAAGCCTGTAGGTCCTTCTGTGTGTTAATATCTGCTACATGGCATACTACTATGTTGGTGGAAGTGTTTCACAAGCAAGTATTCCTTATCCTTTTATACATAATGATACTGACTAATCAGGACAGACAAGATAAAAAACCTCCTAAAGTAGAATTTTAATTTATGGACCAAAAGGATTTAAAAACTGGTCTGGAGATGTAAAAAACATCAAGGACACCTTTCTCTGGACAGTTCAGGTTTTAAATGTAAGTTCTTTGACTCAGCAACTAGAATCAGGAAATTCATGTCTGGGTGTCTGGGCAGTACCAATTGGTGGTGGTATATGCCTGCAAAGAGCAATTCTGGCTCTCCAGAAGTCCTAGGCACTCAGTAGTGCAATTTGGTGCTCCTGCAGGAGTAGTGTAGAAACATCCAGTGCAGGAGACAAAACCACAAGTGCATGCAGTGGGAGTATGAATTGGAGAGCAGGTGCCTCTATCTCCATAAATTCAGAATAATAGTCAGTCTTCTGAGGGCAGAGGCAACTGTTGTTCTTTGAATACTATCTCTTATTTACTGTACTCCTTTAGGCAGCAGAGACTTGTCTCTAAGCCCTCTTCAGCTTGGAGATGGATTGCATGTGAACTCATTTTCCAGAAAAGGACCTAAATCAGAAAGCTTTAGGCAATTCTAGGGTACAGCTAGATTCCCTCTTTCTTACAGCAGCTCTTTGGAGGAACTTCAATGAAGTTTGATTTTATAGGGGATTTCTTTATATTAAAAGCTCTTTCACTTTATGTTACAGCATTGAGATTTGAAATTTTTATTGTAAGGATTATGCCCATGCTCATAATTAAGAGTTTATGCTAAATTTTTAAATTTACGACCACAAATTATCCCATTGATACTAGGGAACTATCCCACGTCTTTGTCACTAGAACAGTGTTCCTTCCACAGCATGACCTCATAGCAGCCTTACAGTATCTGAAGGGGGCCTATAGGGGTGCTGGGGAGGGACTCTTCATTAGGGACTGTAGTGATAGGACAAGGGGTAACGGGTTAAATCTTAAACAGGGGAAGTTTAGATTGGATATAAGGAGGAAATTCTTTCCTGTTAGGGTGGTGAGGCACTGGAATGAGTTGTCCAGGGAGGTTGTGAATGCTCCATCCCTGGCAGTGTTCAAGACCCGGTTGGATGAGGTCTTGGGTGATACGGTTTAGTGTGAGGTATCCCTGCCCATGGCAGGGGGGTTGGAACTAGATGATCTTAAGGTCCTTTCCAACCCTAACTATTATATGATTCTATGATTCTGTGTATGGCACCTCAGCTCCACTGATTGCAGAAGTCAGGCTCATTTATAGTCAGGAAAAACATGTTTATTGCCTTGTTGTGCTGTGTTGATCAGGCAATCTGGTAACCTCTAGATCACATATTTGCTTGTATGCATAAACTTGTGTACTTTTTCTGACTAATTCTGCTAACTCAGACTAAATTCCTCTGAATGTCAATCTAAGTCTTCTTTCTAAGCATGTGATTTTTGTAGTGTAAGAAAAATAAATAAAATTTATTGTTAATTCATTAAACTGTAAAATGATTGGCATAGTGTATTTTAAGACAGTACTGAATGTAATCTTGCATTTCCTACTTACACTGATGCTGAGCCATATTTGTGGAACCCAGAATGATTTGACCAGTATACAAAATCTGTTGCTACTGGTCCAATTCCGTGTACATTTTTACAAGTTAAGGAAATGCAAAATGCTGAGGTTCTGCTGTTTTAGAATGTATTTAACTGACCAGTTGATTAACAGCATTCTTTTTAGTACAGGAACCATGGTAGTTATACATTAAAAATATTTGACATCTTAAAATACATGTTTGAAGTCTTCATCTTCTGAAACACAGAACATTAATAGAGATCAGGTACAAATGTGCTGTGCTGGCTAGGTGATAGACTGGCATGTCAGTTATTTTCAAGCATTTCTGACATCCCTGATAGAACAAGAAGGTGACATTATTAGAAGTCTGTATAATGAAAGTAACTTTCACGTGTGATGTTCAAGCTTTTGTTTCCTTAAGGTTCCTAGCTGTTGTCAAATGTTCTTGAAGAAAAGTCCCAGCTTCTAGTTAGATCAATTAATTCATACTGGAGCCATTTTTAAACAAGGTATCTCTGAAAAAAATGCATGTTTTACTTGCAATTTATTGTTGGTGGTGTCTTTCTGTTAATAGACTTCTTATTAAACTAAATATTTAAACATATTTTTTGTTGCAGTAGTCAACAGTTGGAATTTGCCAACAGCAAGAGAGAAATGGTTAAGAAAAGGGATACCACAGTTGGATTTTAGACAAAGTCTGTTTGGAATGTAAAATTTATAGAGAGCAGATTAAAAGTAACAGCCCTTACTCTGAGGATTATCTGAGAGCAAAATTTCAATTTTAGTCTGAATCAGCTGTATGTTTCTGAAGAAAACCTCCTGTTCTTCCCCACTAGCTATACCTTTGTTCAGATCATAGGATGATCCTTGAGTACATTAATTAGGTTCCTTTCAGATGAAACCAAAGCAGAAGACATACTGGAGGGGGGCCTTCAGGGCACTCCATCCATGAACGGACAAAAATCTGAAGCCAACCTCCCGAGAATGTGCAAAGTGACAATGTAATTTCCTCTGCAATGACTGCTTTATACTCCACATCCTCTCCTCCTCCACTGAGCTGTCAATGCAGACAGCATGGATGAATAATATTTTAGCACAGCTCTTGCTTTATGCTGTTGTGCATGTTACACTTGAAATATGCCATGATTAATTTTATTTCCTTATGATTTTGTTTTATATTAGGAATTGCCACATTAGTATGCAAGTGTCAGTTTCAACAAAGACTTGGGGGTACTGCTGGATGAAAGACTAGATATGAACAGGCAGTGAGCTCTTGCAGCCCAGAAGACGAATGGTGTGCTGGGCTGCATCCAAAGAAATGTGTCTAGAAGGTCAAGGGAGGTGATTCTGCCCTGGTGAGACCTCAGCTGGAGTACTGTGCCCCACTCTGGAGTCCTCAGTACAGGAAAGAAATGGGCCTGTTGTAGAGGGTCCAAAGAAAGGCCACAGAAATAATCAGAGGGATGGAGCACCTATCGTGTGAGAAACAGCTGAGAGAGTTGGGCTTGTTCAGCCTGGAGAAGACTCTGGGAAGACCTTATTGAAGCCTTTCAGTTCTTAGAAGTGGAGTGTAAGATAGATGGGGAGAGACTTTTTAGCAGGGCCTGTTGTGCTAGGATGAGGGCTAATGGTTTTAAATTAAAACAGGATGTGAGGAAAAAGTTCTTTACAATTAGAGTGATAAAATACTGACAGAAGTTGCCCAGAGAAGTGGTAGATGCACCATCCCTGGAGACATTAAGTCCAGGCTGGATGTGGTTCTGGCAAACTGATCTTGTTGAAGGTGTCCCTGCTCATAGCAGGGGGGATTGGACTAGATGACCTTTGGAGGTGTCTTCCAACCCATACTATTCTATGATTCTACAATTATAATAGAATATATGCTGATGTTTTAATACTGTTTACTCAATAGCTTTAAAGGTATCTAAAAAATGTATAAGAGGAGTACCTAAGCAAAACTTCATGCAAAACATTACCTCAAAAATATTTATTAGAATGAGAGCAGTCCGAGTGCTCTTTTGTATTTATTTCTGTTTTCTCTGGTATATCAGAACTTCTAGTTACTGTAACACCTTCTTCTAATCAATGATAATTAGAAGGCATATTATTATAAGAGTTGCAGCCTGATTTTGAAACCAAAAAGATTTTAAAAGTTCAATAAAATCTTTTTTTCCCAAGGGTGGAAGAAGTTTGGAGTAGAATAAGCTTTGATCTTTAAGTTCTTTATGTATTTTGATTGGTTTTAATTGGAAGTGAGTGCTGTTAAGAACTTGGCAGGAAGATAATCAAGTATTGCCATGATTTTTCTGAAGGAGAAAGTTGATTATACAAGAGTAAACCAAGCTTACAAGGTCATTCATCAGATTCATGCAATTACTGTATTCTTACATAGCCACAGTCTCTCTACTGGCAGACCTAAAAGACTTTGTTCCTTTCTTCCTTTGTTTTGAATTCATTTTCTCCCAAGGTTTCAGTTTAACATTATAGTTCTTGGAGATGAGGAAACAAAAGCTGTGTCAGGGTATGTGGATTAGCTTATTCTCAGAAGCCAAACAAGTAAGTCTGAGTGGATCAAAAGCACATGACAGTCAATAATTCACTAAAAATGTAAACTGAATGTTTGAATTCCTGCTTCCTGGAACTACATGAGTAGCATCAAGACCACGCACCTAGGTCTCTAGTGTCTGTAGTAATAAGTAAACAGGATTTGAGATTTAGTTAGGAGAAGGAACAAAAGTATTTCATATAATAAAGTTTCATACCAGTGTAATAGCTGTTCTGCAGTTACATTGCAGATATTTTTTAGTTCTTTTTGCTGTGATTTTTTTGTTTTTATACTTAACATGCATTTGGTCTCCTTTACTTTTAGAAGATAATTAAGAATACAGCAGCAATTTTCTCTTGGCATAATGTGAATGGTATATACTATAATGTTTTACAGTACCTGGACAATTTTAGTGGATCTGTTTTGCACACAAATATGTGATGGTCATCCCAGGACTTGGGAATGTGAGCTTGATTCATTTAAAGTCATATTGGTATAGACATGGTCAATATTTCTGGAACTAGTTGTATTGCATATTCCAGTGATGCCTTTTCTTCCAGGTGTATCCCCACTAAATTTACTCCTGTGTGGGTAGCATTTGAATAAGTCGTTTAGCCACCAATAATCTGTGGATGACCTCTGAGAGAGCATTTACGCTCCTAGGTGATCGGCACACTTATAAGGGAGCCGCTGACTGCAGAATGAGCATAGGATAGTTAGACCTTACTTTATAAATACCCCTGTGTCTAAGATGTCTAAATTTAGGTGGGAAAATCATGTTGGATTTTAATGCAAAATTACTTTCCAATTTTCCTTGCAGACCAGTTCTGATGGAGACATACAATAAAAGTTTCAGCTTGCTTTTAGACACTTTTAAACGTTCAGCCAAGCAATGAAAACAGCATGACATCTGGAAGAGAAAATCCAAACTAGAAACCATAACAAGGCCAGCTGTCAAGGGCAGCCATCAATGACAAGACACGGTTTATTTTGTAGATATCATCAGTTTCTTCAACTGAAATAGTCAGGGGTCTCTCAAAGGCACTATACTTTTAAGAAGGGCTTTAGATGGGTAAGATGTAGTAGAGTAAGTAGTAATGTTAGAGATTTTGGGGGAATTTTTGCAGTACTGCTTCAGACACAAGTATAGTTATAGGCTGTTTCTCAATCATGAATGGTGTTGAAATTGGCTGCCCATGTACACTTATCAGATTTTATTATTGTGGTGAGAATAAAGTAGGTGAAATACATAGATGGGTTTCTTTCTTTCTAATAGAAACTTAATCAGAAAAGTCAGCAACTGTCCCTTACATAAAATTTATGGAATATCCAAAAGGCTGCTTCAGGTATAAAGCTGTTTGATTGATACTTTCCCACAGGGAGGCCAATTTACTATTTGAAATAGTTTATTAAATTTAATGTTAGTGAAAAAGAAAGTTGTAAATTGACTATATGCACAGGTGACCAGATTCAAGTAATATAATTTGATAATTGAGAGGGGTTAAAAAGTTATGACTCCCTTAGATCTCAAAGGAGAGGAGAACATACTTTAGATTGAATCATTACACAGAATTGTTCCTTAATCCCATTTAATTGTGTGGGATACCTGTAGAAATGTTCTTCCTTTTACAGAAAACTAAGGAAATGAAAAATGAAGAGTAGAGCCCCACTTTTTTGCAAGTGGCATTCACAGTAAAAAGTCTACACATTAAAAAGTATTTAATACATGTTTTTCTGTGAATTCTAAACTTCATAAATGTAACTGAATTTTGCTAGGATAACCATATGTCAATTTCAGTACTTTGTTTTCCATCTTTTCCCCTTTTAAAAATGCTGGTATCTCCTAATGTTCGTTTTGGCTTTAAATTAGGATCATAACCCATTTCATAACTGATACAATGCATAAAAAGTCATTTACTAAGCAGTCTTCAGAAGCATCATACAAGCCTTCAAGGCACGGAGACTCTGTAGACATTTCTTAACAGGTTATGAATTATATTTTCAAATTGAAAAGAAATTGATGCTTCCTATAGGCTTTTTTAAAAAGTACCATTTCAGAGCACATAATTAAACAATGACTTTTAAAGGACAAAATGGAAAATTAATGATGTGTTAATTTTTTTTCTTATATATGAAAAGTAATAACTGGCTTCAGAATTTGTGATTTTTATGTAAACAAAATACATAGGGTTTTGGTTTTTTTTCTTTCTTTTTAAGTTTATATAAATAAATTTGAAAAACTATGCTGAGACTTTATGGAAGTTACTGTATGGGTAGACCTATTCTTGTATAAACTGCATGCCTGCATTCCATTTCCAAGTAGGTATATAACTAATGTTCTCAGGATTAATTTCTAATATGCTTTAATGTACAGTTAAAAACACTAGGGGTAAAAGAAATTAGTGATAAGTAACATTCTTAATACATTGCATTATATTCTGAAATACAAATGATGTTATATTTAAATAATTAAACACCTGCAATTAAGATACACCCATGCACGATCCTAGTGACAGCACCATTTACAAGTGAATAAAATAGACCCTTAAAAGTATGTAACAGAGCCTCTATTGTTTAGCATTATATGGAAGAATTTATCCTTGAAAAACAAAGATTTTATTTGTAACAAACTGAAATAAGAATGGCTTAATATCAATGTTTTCAATGCATGACAAAACAAAGAAGAGCTAGTAGGTGAAACAGTACGATTCACCATTAAAAGTGTTACTTTTTCTTGTTAACTTACTGGGTATTAGTATAACTCAACAGCGCTGTGCAATGCCATATTATTTCACTAATTCAATAGAAAAATGTAATTTTTAAAAAACACTTTAAATATTTTAAATTGGGTTTGTGCCATTGGAAAAGGGTGCACAGAGAATCTGTGGATGCCTCATCCCTGGAAGTGTTAAAGACCAGGTTGGATGGGGCTTTGGGCACCCTAACCTAGTGGAAGGCATCCCTGCCCATGGCAGGAGGGTTGGAACTAGATGATCTTGAAGGTCCCTTCCAACCCAAACCATTCTGTGATACTACGGTTTAGTATTTTCCTGCTGGCATTTGCTCATATAAACATTTTCATATCTGTTTTTGTGAAATACACAAAACCTGGTAACCACTTTCTTCATAACCTCACATTACCTGAAATTGTTCAAGTGGTGAACATGCATCTGGAGATGTTGGTCAAACAGCTCCTGTACTTAAAACTTTTGGTAGAGGCACATTCTCACTTTCCCAATCAACCAAGTATGCCAAAAGCTGGATATTTAATGCAAAATGCCATTTAATGCCAATGAGAAATGTGATCCCTCTTGGGGCAGCTTCTGGAAGCCATGGAGCACCTCAGGCAGTATTTAAGTACCCAGTACTTAATTCTGTGTAATTTAATCAAACCCTAGTTCTCTCTTCACTCAGAGTGAAATTTAAACAGCTAAGCAATCAAATCATCTCTGAAATTCACCTAGACATCTTTCCCTTGATTAAAGGTAAATGTGGGAAAGTCTTCCACGGCTTGGGTCAAGGGTTTCCTGAGTGAAATAATCCTCAAATGGGGAATGAAAAGCTTGAAAACGCTTGTTACTGCTCTTCAGTTACTTACATCTTGAGTCAGTTCAAACTGTTACTGGAGGGATACGGTTGGTAATGTGTTGCTTTTACATCTCTAAACTGTTTTGTAGTCAGCTACATTTTCTGATCATCACCCATATGAAACTAATCAGTATGCCCCGAAATCTTAGAATATGCATACTTCTCGTGGCCTTGTCTGCACAAGATACACTCTTGTGCCACTGGACCATCAGGAATTAAAAACAGAAGCCTGAACACAATCCCTTGTCAGAATTACCCATAGAAAGCATGGAGGAGACAGGGATGAAAGATAAATTGTAGAATTTGATGCAAAAAAACCAAATTAAGAGTACTTAAGAGTAATTAAGTTAATAGTCTTTCTTCACCTATGCTTTAGATTCCATCTTAGAGATTGCATTGATCTGTGTCATCTGTGCTTGGTTCAGTTATTCACTCCTAAGGGTCTAGTATCATTGCAATATTGTAAGATACCACACCTGACTGCTAGCTGTCACTTAAGAAGGCTTTATGTGTTTTTTATGTCCTGCATCCTACACATTACTCCCAGCTGGACCTCTTAAATGCTTGATGGCCTCTCAGATGAAACCTATGTGGGAAAATTAAGCGTGTCTTACACATTTACATTCAAGTCCAGGACGAATAAGCATCGTTGTAGTCAGAACTAGAGAGATCCATTTGTGGTACAACTTTTGTCATCCTAGAATAAATTGCTTAAGTTGATCAGATCAGCTGTGTACTGAAGCTGCTTACCTATCTTCTTTATTGCCTATAAAGGAAACCTGAGATAAGAAGCTTGGATACAGATGACAACACTGCAAACATTAAAATGAGATTAATTAACCCAAATGTAAAACTAAAAAAGTCTATGTGGAATGTGAGAACAGTGAAGCCTGACTGTCCTTATTGTAATTTTTATCAAACTCTGTGTCAAAGTGAAGGGCACAGTTCTTAAGAGAGGAGATTACTGTGTTTAGCTCCCTTGAAACTTGAAGTAGGGGAATTTTTCTAAAACATTCATAGCTGATATGCATGAAAATGTTGAACGGTTTCTCAGGCAATAAAATATCTGCAATTCGATCTTAGAAGAATACTGTATATAAATCATTTCTCTGTCTAGCATGAAAAGGCTTGACATTGAGAAGATTAGGCAATGACAGTAACAAACTGTCTGAAAATCTCTGGCCTCAAAAGCTCAAAATGTTCAAGATGTGTTTTTCCTTGAACAAGGGGTGTGACCTTAGGAAAAATAATAAACTTTAACCAACCAAACAACACAAAGCAAGATGAATGCATGAATAGATTGATCCAGGTGAAACTCTTTCAAATAAACTTCAGTTGACATCTCTGAAATACTCTGTCTCTTGAATTATGGTGTAAAACCAATAAAGCTGAGAAATTCTAGAATCTCCTCCAGATATGATAGTATAGCTAAAAATGGTCATGTTAATAAAAAGAAAAGGCAAATAGCAGGGAGGAAATAAGAAGCAGTGACAGTTGTTAATATTGGAGACAATACTATGTAAGTAAATATGAAGTGCTTAAGAAAGACAGTGAATCTTTTGAATGTCTGAGTAAGGGGAGAAAATAAGCATGAATGAACCTGACAACAGACTGTGAGTGCATCAAATCTGATGGTACTAAATGAAGGAGATTCAAAGAAAGAATATCATCAGAAGAATTGCAATGATCTAAGTTACTAAATTAAGAACAAATGAGCTGGTAAATTTAATTTTCGTTTGTGCACAGCCTCAGTGCTGATGGAGACATGCAGCTGCAATACTCATTCTTTTCATATCTCAGTGAATACTGAGGGCTGATGTAATTAAAGCTATCAAAGGAATTATCAGGGGTGAAAAATTAATATGACTACTCCTTCTTTGGGAGAATGATGAAAAACAAGTTGTTCCACCTCTTCATAAGAAAAGGTATATTAATATCTTTCCACGTATTTAAATGTCATTTAGCATCACAGCAAGTTTCTTATACCAGGATGGTATTTGTACTGCCAAGATCCTTAAAAGACCTTAAGTTTCTTTTGGTGAATTTAACAAATTTTAGAACGTAGAAAACCCCCCCAAAAACAGTGTGTTTTCCTATCTGTTGGAAAATGCAGTGTGACAAGGTTTGGAAAACAAGTATCTTCTTGTAGGTAGTGCATGTTGTTGGATAGAGGATCTTGAGACAGTTCCACATACACAAAAATTTATTAATGAAATTCATAGCTGGTGACATTAAATTATTGAAGTTACTCTTGGGAAAAAATGAAAAATAAAAAAAGGCAACAGAGAGGCAGAGGAAGAGAGGGAGGAGGGAATGAGAAAGGGAAGAAGAAAGGGGAAAGCAAAGGGAAAGCAAAGACAATGACAAAGGGAAAAGGGAAACTCTTTCCACTGACCACCCAGAAAGAGCAGAGATGGGTCCCAGGTGAGCATCTTCCTCTGGATGGTCTCTCCAGTGCAGCAGTGGTGAGGAAGAAGATGATAAGGTTTTTGCTTTTTTTTGCCATGCTTCTCCCTTAATACTGCACTTTTTCACTGAAGCCTGTTCAAATTATTTCAGTTGGTCTTAGGTGTGATGCTAGTAGTTCTGACTGGAGTATGACCAATCAAATGTGAGTGTTACACATTGGTGCTTTAGTATCTATGGATATACCATATTGGATAATGTTTAACAAATATTCAAATGAATAGTAAGTTACTACGCTGTCAGCTCATGTCCAGCTTTTCATCCAGCAGTATCACCAAGTCCTCTGCAGGGCTGCTTTCTCAGTCCTTTGATCCCATGGCCTGTAATACCCGGGGTTGCCCTGATCTAGGTGCAGGACCTTGCACTTGGCCTTTTTGAACCTCATGAAGTTGACATGGACACAATTCTTGAGTTTATACAGGTCCTTCTGGATAGCATTTCATCCTACAGGCATGTCAACTGTACCACTCAATGTGGTGTCATCTGCAAACGTCCTGAGAGTGTACTCAATTCTCCTGTTTATGTCATCGATGAAGATACTAAACAGTTCTGATCACAATGTGGATCCCTGAAAAATGCCACTTGTTACTAATCTCCATTTAGACATTAGAGCCTTCGACCACTACCCTCTGGATACAGTCATCCAACCAATTACTATCCACCAAACAGTCCACTTATCAAATCCATATCACGCCAAATTACAGAGAAGGATGTTGTGGGGAACTGTGTCAAAGGCCTTACAGAAGTCCAAATAGAGGATATCCACAGTTCTTCCAACTGAGTTATTTAACAGGGTAATTCTGAATATAATTCTTCAGCCAAAGATGTGCAGAGACAGTCAAACTGGACTGGTAATAAAAACTCAAGTAACACATAACACCAGGTAGACTCCTTAGGTGTAAATCTGTGCTAGGTGAGTAACATTATAGTGTGTTCAAACCAAACCTGCTGTTGTGGTTTAAACCCAGCCAGTAATTCAGTACCATGCAGCTGCTCACTCGCTCCAAACCTCCCCCATCCCCAGGTGGGATGCGGAGGAGAATCGAATGGAAGATAAGAACACAAGTGATGCACATACAATCGCTGGTCCTTCCAGATGACTCCTCCCAGCTTATACACTGGGCATGATGTGCTGTGGTATGGAATACCCCTTTGGCTAGTTTGGGTCAGGTGTTCTGTCTCTGCTCCCTCACGGCTTTACTGTAAACATCAGAAAAATATGTCTTCTGTCTCTAAGCTAGTTGCGCAAGTCTCTCTTTAGAAAAAAATGAAAATATGCAATAACAAAGCCACTTAAAAAGGAAGATTAGTCTCATCTTAATATTGATCACATTTCACTGCATAATGCTGAGTACAAAAAGAGGCTAGAACAGCTAGATTATAGATGTACATTGAACTTTTGGATCATTACAGTTGTAATTGCTTGCTGCTTTATTTAATGCAATTTATGAAGCATACTACCAGGGACTGAACACATTGTTGGAAATAGAGTCAGTCATGCTTAGGAGGCTGGAAAGGATAAAACTTACTCCTGAATTCTAGGAAAAAGATGAGTTGCAGATTACAGTAACAGTTGTTAAAGTAAGGATCAGTTAGGTGCATGGTGCATCTATGCACGGTAAAAGTGATGGATTCAAGATTTCATATAACCTCATAGAACAGGAAATACCCCACTCTGTTTTGATTGCTATACTTTGGGATCTTATATAAGTAGTAATTCTTTTATGACCTGTATATAGATACATACACATACACACACAGATATCTGCATGTATGTGTATGCATATATATGTACATACAGAAGTAAATTTGACAGTTTAAACTACATAAATCACTACAGACTTCTTAATTTATATTTAGAATGTCCTGAATTTTGCACAAATGGTGTGTGCAAGTCTTTACTGGTGCATGCATAAGATTATTGAATATATCTTTGCCAGCTGTAGTTAGTATAAACAGAAACACATTCTGAATTTATAACCTGAACAAGAATTTATAATTGCTTATTTTTCAAAGCTTTTTAGCATTTTCATGTAGTTAAACCTAAACACACTTTCACACAGTTATTTATCAGTTATTTCTATTTGTGAAGCTAATTTTACAAGTTGGGAGATGCTGATGTAAACAGAATTGTCTATTAACAAAATCAGTTTTAAACCAGAATGAGCTCTGAAGCATGTTTTGTTTCTAAATTAAGAAGAAACGTGAATAAGCATTTAAAAAAACCCCACCTTTTTTAATAATGTTTCATGGTACTTGTAAGGAGTCTGTTTAGCCTTTCCTAATGTACATGTTATACCTCAGAGTGTAAATGCATTGATTTAAGTGGATAAAAACAATTAAAACAAGGATATAATTAGAATCATAGAATCATAGAATTGTTAGGGTCGGAAAGGACCTTAAGATCATCTAGTTACACCCCCCCCTGCCGTGGGCAGGGACACCTTACACTAAATCACATCGCCCAAGGCCTCGTCCAACCTTGAACACTGCCAGGGATGGAGCATTCACAACCTCCCTGGGCAACCTATTCCAGTGCCTCACCAACCTATATTTTAAGCATGTATATAGCTAATTTACAGTCCAGTAGCGATTTCTTTTATAAAGTTGTTTAAACAGACAATATAGTTTTTTAAGGGGAGGGTAGAATGTGTACACCTCTTTGTGAATGACTTCTTAGTACATGATGAGAGCACAGAACGTTAAAAAAAATGTATGTGGTTGTCTCTTTTTAATAGGAGTTCCGAGTTTAGTTGGCTATAATCAGGAATTTACATTGCTATTGCTAGAAAAAGCTCCAGTAATAACAAAAAAAAAAATCATTCATCAAAATATTTGCTAATTCCTGTTGCAGAATGACTCTAAGAGCAGGACCATAGAGTTCTGGAGGACTGTGCAAGCAAGGCAGGGGGTGGCCCCCACAGGTGGCTGGAGACCGGACCTGGGAGGAGAATGTGGAGGAAGCTGTGGGGGCTAACCAATACTGTTATGGCAAGAAGGAGTGGCTGAATACCACTCCTATACATGTGTGAACTGCGTCACAAATAAACTAGAAGTTGCTTATCACCCATATTGGGTTGGCCTGTCTGCTTCTCCTCGCCGCTTACAAATGGCGCCCGAACAGGGACGCGGACTACAGGGCCCTGGTCGCTGGGGACCCGGATTACAGGGCTCCGACTAGCGGGGACCCGGAATACAGGGCCCCGACTAGCGGGGACCTGGGATACAGGGCCCCGGTCGACGGGGACCCGGGATACAGGGCCCTGAGTAGCGGGGACCCAGGATACAGGGCCCCGGTCAACGGGGACCTGGGATACAGGGCCCCGGTTTAACGGGGACCCGGATACAGGGCCCCGACTAGCGGGGACCCGGGATACAGGGCCCTGGTTAACGGGGACCCGGAACGGCGAGTGAGCGGCGCCGGTGGCAGCGGCCGGGAAGCGCGGGCAATGCTGCTGCAGTAGCGTGACGGACCCGGGTGCTTGGACTAACCGAGAGGAATCCGCCGCTGGGGTGAACCAGACACTGCTGCGTCGGGAGGCCGATCCGGAGACCGAGGTTACAGGACGACCCAGAAGAAGACGATCCGGAAAAGGCTGGCCATGAAAATGGACCGAGAGGTAGCCCTGGACTTATTACAGTGCTTCTTATAAAAGCGGGGAACTGAGCCCTGAACTTTTTACAGTGCTTTTTATAAAAGTGGGGAACTGAGCCCTGAACTTTTACAGTGCTTTTTATAAAAGGGGGGAATTGAGCCTGAGACTCTAAAGCAGCTAGCAGGTCTAGTGGCTAGGGAAGGCTAAGGGATTTTTTTTGCAGATCCTAATACAATATTTGAGTAGAGTGAGTGGAGAAAGTTTGGTGATGAACTATTTGACTCAGTGCTTAATGATTATAAAAAGGCAAAGAAACTCGGTAAACCACGGAGGGAAGTAATGAACTGTATAAAAAGATACAAGGCAGAAAAGAAAACTGCCGCGGTAGCAACGGAGAAACTAGGAACAGACGTCCCCGGTCGGTTGAAACCAGGGGAAGATTACAACTCATTTCCCCCAACTCGCGGGAGCACAATGTTTCCCACCCCCACCCCACCCCCCACCCCCCCCTTCCTTTTCTCCCCCTCCATCAGAAGGTCCCGCGGAGGACGTGTGACCCCCTGCTCCCCCACCACCCCAGTTCCGAAAGTAGGGACTTTGAAAGGACAGAGAAAGTATATTAGTGGGTATACGCATGATAAATGCCGAGGAATCCGAAAGAAAGAGGGCGGTGCCTCGGCGCCGGATCGATTGCAGCGCCGTTTTGAAGCACGCAGTAGAAAATAGGGATCATGCACGAGCGGGAGATTTAAAGGAACCGCGAGCCTCTCCAGCCCACTATGCCTTAGAGTGAAAAGAAAAAAAAAATTTTTAACACGGTTACGGAGGAGCCAGGTCTGCAGATGGCTACATACCGAACGAGATACATCTGATAAGAAAGACACAGCTGCGAGCAATGGAGACCCCAAGTTCGGCGCAGGATCAGCCCCTGAATCCCTGAATCCGATCCAGATTTATATCCTCTGCTTCCAGACCCTGACTCTTCATCTCCTGGCTCGGTCTGCTCAGACTTACTGGCCCTGGAGACGCTCAGTTGTAACAATGGGTAACCAAAGAGGTGAACATTACTGGGGAATTTTCTGCAATGGGCATCTTTCCATATCCTGTGTTTACTACACAGCAAGGGGCTAAAGAGTGGGAAGTTCTTGATCTCAAAATAGTTAAGGAGGCCTGACAAGCAGTGACCATGTATGTGTTAAAATCCTCTTATACTCAAGCTGTATATGTTATGATTTTTTCTTGCAATTGACAGGGGGAGCCCATACAATTTCTCTGTGATACTCATGTACAAGAAGTTGGTAAATATAAGTATGTCGAGGTTTCTATCTACCCTTGGAGACCTTTGTAGATACTGCTGGCCACTTCTTCCAGCACAGGCTGGCCACCTGTGTCGGAATGAGTGTGCATTTTGGTCAGTATAAAAGCCCAAGCCTCATACGATGTGGGGGAGGCAGAGCCTCTGCGGGGACGCCTGCTAAGGTTGAGCCTGCCACCTCGCACTGCAATGATGCTTCTCGGAGCTGGTTTGCTGTTAGTCTCCACAGGGTCCTTGTGCCACGTTCTGTACGTGGGACTGTAGTGGGAGTAATGATGGCTTTTGCAGGGACAAAAAAAAAAAAAAAAGGGGGGGGGAGAGGGAGAGAGTAATGATGCTGCACTTAACCTGTCTTCTTCTGAAGAAATGAAGAACCTGTCTACTTCTCAAGAACTGAAGAACTGATAACCTGGGGGACGGGGTATATTTGTGCCCTCCTGCCTACAGGTCCACGGTGACTGCCTGCAGTTTGTCAAGCCTTGCCATGAGCTGGACAGACAAATGGAAAAACCTGATGCCTCAGCTACAGGAGCTGACCGTGATTACCCCAAGCAGAATGAGATGGAGGAAGAGAAAGAACAAATAACTGCAAAACATCACTTGGGAGCAACTGCAAAGTAACATCCTGAATATGTGTGCTTGTAAAGTAGCTATTATTAGAGGTTGTGATTTTGTGTATAAAACCACCTGTGTTTACTAGCTAGTTGCTAATAAGAAACTGCACCTTGTATTGTATAGATTTGTCACTTGTAAAAGAGATGTTAGAGTATGGAAATTTGCAGTAGCTGCTAGAAAATGCTAAGGCAAAAGCTAGAAAAAATTTAATACAATGGTAGTGTTATAAAGCAGGTGATGGAACAAATTTAAGAGTGTGGGAGAATTCCACTGGTAAGAAATTTCTTTGGCTAGTCCTTCACTGCCATCAGCATCTTCAACATGCTGCTGCACCCTGTAATAGTTACTCTGCTAATGTAAATGTGTGTGTGCCTTGCTGTAGTAGCGACTTGTTACTGGATAAAACAAAAAGGGGGAGATGTGGAGACAGTGTTCTCACAGGAGAATGCATAAATGGTACATAAACTTTGAATAGTCCTGAAAGATACAGCAAGGCCATGAGAGGCCTGAAGAAGCTTAAGCAAGCAAGATAAGAGGCTGGAATTCACCAAGTTAATGAGAACTGTGGACTGTTGGCAAGCTTTCAAGGTTGAGTTCTCACACCTGTGGTTAACCAATTATATGTTAGTCACTAAGGGTCTTCAAAACATGTATCCAATCATAATATGCCAAATCACTGTAAGTGCTTCAGCCGGGGCCTTGGCTCAACTAAGCAGACTGGGTTGCTGAGTTGCTAAGCAGACAATTCTACATCGAAGGCAATTTCTGATTTGTTTTAATGTTGACTCTGTAAGACATGCAACACTGCAGAACCTTTTGTTGTTGGAATAGGGACATGGATGTGAAGAGTTTGATGGAATGTGTTGTATGAGTCTCTCTGATTATGCTAATTCGATGCACGCACAGGTGAGAGCCCTGGCTCAGCTTACCCAGCAATAGTAAATGAGCAATTTCCTAGGAATAACTAGATGGTTGCCTTCACAACCGGGCATTACAGGTTGAGTCAAACACTGTTGTTTGAAGTATTGCACTTATGTATCATTGTTAGGTTAATCATCGTAGCTATTAGACTTGTTTATAGTTGTGTGATAAAACAGGTGAACAGAATAACCCATAATGCCTTGCTTGCACAAAGAAAAAGGGGGGAATTGTTGCAGAATGACTCTAAGAGCAGGACTATATAGTTCTGGAGGACTGTGCAAGCAAGGCAGGGGGTGGCCCCCACAGGTGGCCGGAGACCGGACCTGGGAGGAGAATGTGAAGGAATCTGCGGGGGCTAACCAATACTGTTATGCCAAGAAGAAGTGGCTGAATACCACTCCTATATATGTGCGAACTGTGTCACAAATAAAGTAGAAGTTGCTTATCACCCATATTGGGTTGGCCTGTCTGCTTCTCCTCACAGCTTACAGATTCCAAGTGTTTTAAAATTTCCCACACTAATAGATTTCTAAATGCTTCCAACCAAAATACAATTCTTTTGTAAGCAGAAAAAAAATCTCCCTAACAGTGACAAGCACCAGCTTAGGACATTTTTAACATCATTATGGACAATATTTCTTGAAATCAATAGGATGTAAGCATGTGAGTCCTGCTGTATTTATTGTAAACCCTGCCTAAAAGAAGAGTAGATTTCAGGCTGTATTAGAACATATTGTTCAAGGAGACCCTAAGTGAATAGTTGCAATAATATGAAAATCTTTCATCATAGGCATGCCTAGGTTATGTTGTCATACTGAATGCAGAGAACTCTGTTTGAATGCTGGGCTGTGGCAGCAAGTCTGTATAACACAACATAGCAAAAGACATTGCCTGGCAGTTGTTTGGATTCATTACATTCTTTAGCTTGGGAGCAAATGCTACACTTACATAGCACTACATGACTAAATAGCATCTGGACCCAAGGCCATCCCAACAGCACATTACTCTTAGTCTTTTCTCAGCTGCCTCTAGTATTTAGACATCAGCATGTGCAGAGTTCTTTCATGTTTTCCATACAACACAGTTTTCTACATGTATGATAGATGGTTTGTGTGTAAACTGGAGCATGATCTAACCTCAGTGGTGTCCTGGGTTCAGCAGTAGCAGTCATTTTTCTCCCTCTTGGTAGCTGATGCAGTGCAGTGTTTTGACTTTTGGCCTGGGAGCAGAGCTGATAGCGATGTTTTGGTTTGGCCAAGGACTTTGTGAGCCTCATGCTCTGCCAGGGAGGAGGGGAAGCCGGGAAGAAGCAGACACAGGACACCTGACCCAAGCTAGCCAAAGAGGTATTCCATACCACAGCACGTCATGCCTAGGACGTAACTGGGAGTTACCTGGAAGGGCTGGGAGACTGCAGGGTTGGAGGAGGAATGGGTCAGTGCTTGGTTGGGCTGGGAGGGCGAGTTATCGGTCGGCTGGTGCTGAGGTGTTGTATTCTCTTCCCTTGTTATTTCATCATTGTTATTATTGGTGGTAGCAGTAGTGATTTGTGTTATGCATTAGCTACTAACCTGTTCTTATCTCAACCCGTGCGAGTTGCATTCTTTTCGATTCTCCTCTCCGTCCCCCTGGGAGTAGGGGGAGGGAAAGAAGGAGGGGAGTGAGTGAACGAGTTACCTGACTGGGTTTAAACCATGACAGTTCTTTTGGCGCCCTACGTGGGGCACGAAGGGTTGAGATAACGACAGATCTGACCGGATTAATAGTAACTTGTCACAATGCTGATTTATTGGGTATCAGAGTTGTTCCTCTTGATCTCACAGTTTCAGAATGTAGTACATTACTTAGAGCCGGTATTTGCTGTGTTAGTGTTTATCAAGTGTGGGGCTTGGGCTAAGGTTCTTGTCTCACTGTGCTTTATGGCCATGACTTGTAATATGGGTGGGCTCCAGCAGCAGGGCGGGACGGACGTGGCCGTGGACTTGTACCTGGCCGTCCGGCTGCTCTTCACCGTCCTGGCCCTCGCCTCCCTCTTCCTGAGGCCGCGGGGAGCCAAGGGGGAGCGGCCGCGGGAGCCGCTGGAAAGTGGAAATAACTCTTCTACATTGTCTTTATTATTGTCAGATTCTTCTAAAAGATAATGTTAAGTTGAATGTTACATCAGTTCAGAAGTGTGTGCATATGTGAAATTTTCAATACAGAGTGCAGTACCCCTAAGATATGCTGAGGTAGCGCTCAGAACAAGACTCCTGACACTTCATATATTATCCAGGATTAAATTGTACATAGGATTGTCTCTGATCATATTATGTAGACATGAATGTCAGACAACCAACATCCTTTGCCCCGTTTCTCACGGGAGTATTCACTGTATTCAGACAGTGTTTTTTCCTGTATTTTTTCCATTCTTAGGCATGCATGATCCTCATGGGCATTGGCAGACATGCTTACAAACAGTACAGCCATGTAACAATTGAATCCATGTCAACATTTTTTTTAAGGGTCTTGAATTTTAATGTGCTTTGCGTATTCTCTGTCTTCTCTCCTTTTTTTTTTTTTTTGTTTTACAAGATTACTGTGACGGATTCCTAGTTCTACTTAAAAAGGGAAGAAGAAAGTCAATTATTAATGCAAATATTACTCACCCTTGGGGACCTATGCTGAAGCATTTAGGAGAGCAGATTAAGAAAAGTCCTGTAGAAAAAGGAGCAATGAAGTTGTACAATATCATGGGAGCTGTGTAACAGGGAATGAAAAGTCTGAGAAGATACAGCACGCATCTGGGCAGTACAGAACAGAGGCTGAACCATGTCAACGAATCTGGACATTATGGATTTGAAAGGTTTCTTATTTTTCATCTGTGTTAGGGTTTGGATCAGGAAGTTTTCTGTGTTTTCCAATAATAGAAACTAGAGCTCAAATCTCAGTATTTTATACTTTTGCATCCACAGATTATATTTTGGTAGTTTGCAAATAATGTGGCTTCAGGATTTATTTGTTTTGCAATTAGTTTAAAATTGCACTAGACAGTTATAGTCACTTGAAGATGTTTATGGTTAGTCAGACCACACCAGCACATGCCAATGCACTCATGTACAAATAGCAGTTCACTCTCCCCACATAAGCTTTGAGTTGGGAGTAAGTAAAAAAACCTAGGAGCTATTCCTGAGCTGAGGCTTCAGGATCATTATTGATTTCCTGACTGGAAGCTTGCAGGATGGGCTAGGTTAGTGCATAGCTCTCCATATATGAACTTACGGTGATACACATACTTATCTTACATTTGAAATTGTTCCCATTATTTTGCCTGTTTACTTGTTTCTTATTTCAAACATCTGTAGAAAACTTCTTTCTTGCAAAATATTTATATCAGTGGGAACATTTATAACAAAGGGCTTACAACAGTACACTGGATACAACACCAGAAAAAAAACAAAACCACAAAGCAAGCAGTGCTTTTGCAGGCTAACATCTATGGCAGTCTGTGAGGTTTTGTGGGAAGTGAGAAGCTAGGAATGCTGTCTTCTGGTTTTGTTTAGTATGAATTTTATGTAAACTTCTTTACATAAATGAACTTTTGACCTTCACCATCTCACATACTTGAAGAAAAAGGGAGGAAATGTTATGGTCATATAGGTAAGTCTTCTGAAAATGATGTTTTCTCTATGTACGGGAAAGGAAAAGCAGTTGGAATGAGTCACTTTTTTTTGGTGCTCAATAAAATTTGATGCTGCATATACAGAATATTTAGGTGTTCCATAAAGTTAAGGAATATACTCTTTTCCTGTGAAGCTTTCAATTCTAGTCACACAAGCAGACAGTAAAAAATGTCATCTCTTTTCCACCCAGTGAAGTTGTTTCTAGGAATGACAGGCTTGGAACACCCTTTCTTTTGTCTGTCTACCCTACCACTACATTAGTGTGGGTGGGTGGGTGGATTCCAAACTGACTGCAAAACCTTAAATTGATCTTTCTTTTCTTGCAAATTTGTATTTCATTAATTGCTATACTTCATTACATTGCTGATCTAGTTTCAGCAGAGGCAGACTTACTGTATATTTAGTACATACAGGATCAAAACAAAGTAATGCCTTATGAAATATTTCATATTTAATTGAAATCCCAATGTGCTTTCAGAGTTACTGTGCATCTGGCTGGCAAATATTGTGTCTCATAAAAGATACTTATTCGAGGCACCTAGAAATAAAGGAGAGTGTGTAAGGACAACAGGCTGAAAAACTTCACGCAGGAAGAGTATTGAGCAGTTTGCAGCAGCAATAAGGAAAGTAAGAAAAGGATGTTCATAACAGAGATCAAAATGGAGCTTTTTGAACACAAGAAGGGAGTTATTATGGCACATGGGCCATATGAGAAAAGCAGCCAGTGTGACATTTCCTGACATTTTGACAATCTGTAATAAAAGGCGGAAAAATAATGCATAGTCATATAAGTTAAAAGTCACTTGTCACTGTACCTGTGACTAAGTATTGTAGAATGTTGTCACTAGAAGTACTCTGTTTTACTACAAGTACTTCAAAATTAGAAAATATTTAGACCAGCATTTTGATTTAGCAAATCAAAATATTTTTAATTTTCTTATATTTCCTTGTCTTTACAGAAGTACAGGACATGCAGAGAATGCAAACTTCATAGAAAAATTAAATTCAAAATAAAAGATAGTTATTTTGGTTGTCAGAATTGTAGAATGGTTTGGGTTGGAAAGGACCTTAAGATCACCTAGTTCCAACCCCCTTGCCATGGGCAGGGACACCTCCCACTAGACCAGGTTGCTCATGGCTCTATCCAGCCTGGCCTTGAACACTACCAAGGATGGAGCATTAACAGCTTCCTTGGGCAATCTGTTCCAGTGTCTAATTTCTTCTTTACATCCAACCTATATCTCCCCTGTGTAGGTTTGAACCCATTACCTCATGTTGTCTACTACAGTCCCTGATGAAGAGTCCCTCTTGTCTAAGTGCAAACCTTCACCCTTGAAAACTCTGGAATTACTCTGGATTTACAGCTTTATTTTCTAGCTCTGAACAAAATGCCAGTCTGAGATTTTGGTTAGTTTTACTCACTGTGTTTTCAGTTCTCTTTAATATTTTTTACAGAAACATGAAATTACAGAGCAGCTGAAGTTGGAAGAGACCTCTAGTACAACTCCCCTTACTCAAGCAGGATCACCTAACAAAGGTTGCCCAGAGCTGTATCCAGTTGAGTTTTTAATGTTTCCATGGGTTGAGAGTGCAGAACACCTCTTCCAATGTTGGTCGCTCTCACAGTAAAAAGGTTATTTAAACATAATTTCGTGTGTGTCAGTTTGACCCCATTGCCTCTTGCTTTATCACTGGATTCCTCTCAGTAGAGTGTGGCAACATTTTTTTTTCTCTCCGCAATTAGATCTTTATGCATATTTATGAGATCCACCCTGAACTGTTGGAGTTAAACACTCCCAGATCAGTGGCTTCCATCAGTGGAAAGATACCAGAGAGTGCAACTCCAGAGAAATTACAACTTCAGAACACCCTGACAGAATATGCTGCCATATTGTAATATTGTTTCTTTCTTTGGCTTTCCTTGCTTTTTGTTGTTTGAGGTAGGTTTTTATGTTACTAAACACAAGTAATTTATAACACAGTTTAAGAAAGAGTATCCACAAACCAGGACATTCTTCTTTTTTTAAACACTAATTTGCAAAATGCAAAGTGTGCAAGACTGCTAAAACAATTTGTTGAATTAAGAAAGCCCTTACTACCACAAAGGATATCATGAGGCTAGTGAACTGCCTTTAAAAAAAAAAATGTATTACATTTTTGAAAATTCTCAAAACATAGTTTGTTTTTGGGTAATGATTTTTTTTCTAGAAAAAAAGTTGTGTCACAATTTTATTCAGTTTAATAAACTATAGTGCTAATGTAGAATTATTCTGGTTTTACAGACTGTTGGTTCACTTCTTCATTCATAGGTAGATGAAAAGAACTAGATTGTCAAAATATTAGTTAAATTTCTACTTGACCCTACGATAGACACCTCCAAATACCCTAGGAGATGGCAAAACCAGTCACGGCAGGGGAGCTTGTCCCTCAAGAACTTGTAGCTGAGGGGCATCACGAGGCATTGAGGGTTTATTAGATAAAAGCAGCAAGATCATGCTGCTAACAGTATGAGTGAGCCATGGACAAGTAGATGAATTACAGGTCCTCCTGCATTTAGAGCTTTTCTTTCTGTTTTTTTCTTCTTCTCTCTTTTCTCTTACTTTTTCTGAATAAACAATCACAGTAAGGAGATGTCAAGATGTTAACTATTTCTTTTGTAAAATACATGAATCTGTCTTTAGAATAAGTAAATTATTTGGGTTCCAGAAGCTTGGGGACTGTGCTTTCCAACTAGAAGACTACTTTTGTTGTTGTCCTGGGTTCAGCTTTATCCACCCCTTATTCCATACCATTCACGTCATGCTCAGATCCCACATTTTCAATATGCCATCACTCTTATCTCAGTGCACTCTTATCTTAGTGCACGGACCAGTCCCTATAATGCTGCTGAGTCTATTCGGTCCATGATGTTCAAAGTTCATTCTCTGTTGGGATGATGGCTGGAGGGAATTCAGGGCCAGTCGGTGGTGACCTGAAGACATCTGGTTGATGGGCTGTAAAAGTATTACACAGCAGGCAACAGCATACAATTGAGTTCACTGGCTGTTTTCCCCTAAAATCAAATCCCCTTAAGGTATATATCGGACTTCCCCATCTTCCCGCATTACCCACCAAGTATATCCAGGTCCCTGAGCAAAAGCAATCCCACGAGTGGGTTTGACTTTACCTGAAGCAGGAATAACCCAGACTGTCTTCCCCAGCAAATTCTTCATACGCACCACGGGAACTTTGTCCCCCTCTACAATATGTAAAAGTTCTGACTGGGCTGGGCCGGCCCTGTTGGCAGATCATCTGGTGTTGACCAACCAGGTGGCCTTTGGTAAGTGTGTATCCCAATGCTTGAAAGTTCCCCCACCCATTGCTCTCAGTGTAGTTTTTAACAGACTATTGTACCGTTCGATTTTCCCAGAGGCTGGTGCATGGTAGGGGATGTGATATACCCACTCAATGCCATGCTCTTTGGCCCAAATATCTATAAGGTTATTCTGGAAATGAGTCCCATTGTCTGACTCAATTCTCTCTGGGGTGCCGTGTCACCACAAAATCTGTTTCTCAAGGCCCCGGATAGTGTTCCCGGCAGTGGCATGGGGCACAGCTCATGTGTCCAGCCACCCGGTGGTTGCTTCCACCATGGTAAGCACATGGCGCTTCCCTTGGCGGGATGTCGGCAGTGTGATATAGTCAATCTGCCAGGCCTCCCCATATTTATACTTCAACCATCGTCCTCCATACCAAAGAGGCTTTAACCGCTTGGCTTGTTTAATTGCAGCACATGTTTCACACTCATGAATAACCTGAGCAATAGTTTCCATTGTTAAGTCCACCCCTCGATCATGAGTCCATCTCTGTTCTGATGGCCTGAAGTGTCATGGGCCCACCAGGCTCAAAATAATTCACTGTCCCCTTCAGCAGTTTCTGCAGCTTGTTGCTGGGGACTCCACACAGCTGCCTTCCATCTCCGATGCTTCCAAAGCACTGGAGGGGCCCAGTGGACTAGATACTTGCCCATACTGTCCCACACACCCTGCCACTCATGACTGTCCAGCCTTGGGGAAAATCTCTTGGTCCCCCTGCATTGTCATCGAACCCCAGACAAGACCCAAACCTGACTGCTTAAATTTTGAGATCCGACAAAATGGCTGGGGTAAAACACAGTCTGTGTGTGTCCCAACATGCTGATCCCCATCACAATCAGCAGGCAGGTCCCAAGGATACCCAAAGGCCATTCAAAACCTTCAGAACTCTCAGTTGATGCTGCTGTACTTGTCACTGGGGCTGGTGTAGCTGCTGTACTTGTCACTGGGGCTGGTGTAGCTGCTGTGCTTGCCGGCTCTCCCACCACCAGCTTGTTTTTTCCTGAGTCCAGATCTTCCTCCTCTGCCTTGCTGAGAAATGCTGCGTGTTCTCCTGCATCCTCCTGGGGCTCGGAGGGCAGCCCCGGGGACCCCAAAAAGAACTGTCATGGTTTAAACCCAGTCAGGCAATTCGTTCACTCACTCCCCCCCCTTCTTTCCCTCCCCCTACTCCCGGAAAAGAATGCAAGTCCCACGGGTTGAGATAAGAACAGTTTAGTAACTAAGGTATAACACAAATCACTACTGCTACCACCAATGATAATAATGATAAAGGAAATAACAAGGGAAGAGAATACAACACCTCACCACCAGCCGACAGATAACTTGCCCCCCCCCCCGGCCCGACCAAGCACTCACCGATACCTCCTCCAACCCTGCAGTCCCCCAGCCCTTCCGGCTAACTCCCAGTTACCTCCTGGGCATGACGTGCTGTGGTATGGAATACCTCTTTGGTCAGCTTGGGTCAGGTGTCCTGTGTCTGCTTCCTCCTGGCTTCCCCTCCTCCCTGGCAGAGCATGAGGCTCACAGAGTCCTTGGCCAAACCAAAACATCATTGTTATCAGCTCTGTCCCCAGGCCGAAAGTCAAAACACTGCACTGCATCAGCTACCAAGAAGGGGAAACATGACAGCTACTGCTGAACCCAGGACAGTTGTTGATTTAGACATCTGAATTCCATATTATGTCCATAAATGAAAATAAGACTATTTCACAATATATGGGCAACTGCTAATTGCATGTATAGCATTTCTATGCAGGAAAAGTTATGTCAAGGCAATCACAACATGATTGTTTGGCAGTCAAAAAATAGACTGTTTTGAAGATTTTACTTTTTAGGATAGGTATCAGCTGATTACTAAGCATTTTAGGGTGATAATTTATACCACAAAATAATATAAGTATCTAAAAGAAAAGGAAGATGATAGAGGTAGAAATGGTTGTTACAAGAAAATATTATGGTAAATATTTGAAATCCTCTCATACTTAATAAATAAAATTGCAAGTCACACACAGTACCCATTAGTAATTAAAATTAATTTCTTTAAGAGAAGCACAGCTGAAATTTGCTGTTAATTTTAGGTACTTAACTCTTCCAAAATGTAGGCACTTGTTGACGTGGGAGTCACGGACAACGCAGAGACAATCAATGTGATCAAGTGATTGCCAAATTTATTACAAAGCCTTAACTCCTTATATACTATTTCTTACATGCACTTACAGTGATTTGGCATATTATGATTGGATACATGTCTTGAAGACCCTTAGTGACTAACATATAATTGGTTAAGCACAGGATTGAGAACTTGACCTCGAAAGCTTGCCAACAGTCCACAGTTCTCATTACCTCAGTGAATTCCAGCTTCTTCTTATCTTGCTTGCTTAAGCTTCTTCGGGCCTTTCATGGCCTTGCTGTATCTTTCAGGATTATCCAGATTTGATGTACCAATTATGCATTTTCCCGTGAGAACACTGTCTCCACATCTCCCCCTTTTTGTTTTATATATGTTTTGGGTGACTCTACTTGAGCAGGGGATTTGGGCTAGATCATATCTCCAACATATGCCAACTACAGGCTGCTGGGTCCGCCCCTTTTTTCTGCTGTATGGCTCTCTGGTAACAGGGGAGGCCATCCTTCACATCAAGGTCTGCCATGGCATGCATCCCCACTGCTCCACACCTGCTGGGTTGCAGCCAACAGTGGAGCTAAAGGTTCTTCTTGGTGGCAAACACAGAGGCCGACTCAGTCTTGCCCTTGACTGTGGTAGCAGGCATTTGGTCAGCCTCAGTCCTTGCACCTTGTTGTAAATGCACAGTTTCACCTGCTTCATCCAGTAACAAGTAGCTACTACAGCAAGGCACACACAAATTTACATTAGCAGAGTAACTATTACAGGGGGCAGCAGCACGTTGAAGATGTTGATGGCAGCGAGGGACTAGCCAAAGAAATTTCTTACCAGTGGAATTCTCCCACCCTCTTAATTTGTTCCATCACCCGCTTTATAACACTACCACTGTATTAGAATCTTTCCAGCTTTTGCCTTAGAATTTTCTAGCAGCTACTGCAAATTTCCATACTCTAACATCTCTTTTACAAGTGACAAATCTATACAATACAAGGTGTAGTTTCTTATTAGCAACTGGCTAGTAAATACAGGTGGTTTTATACACAAAATCACAACCTCTAATAATAGCTACTTTACAAGCACATATATTCAGAATGTTGCTTTTCAGTTGCCCCCAAGTGATGTTTTGCAGTCATTCATTTTTCTTTTCCTCTATCTCATTTTGCTTGGGGTATTTACGGTCAGCTCCTGTAGCTGAGGCATCAGGTTTTTCCATTTGTCTGTCCTGCTCATGGCAAGGCTTGACAAACTTTGCAGGCAGTCGCCATGGACCTGTAGGCAGGAGGACACAAATATACCCCCTTCCCCAGGTTATCAGTTCTTGAGAAGCAGACAGGTTAAACTGCACATTGTTAACAGTCAAGGAGTTTGCTGTATCATTGCCTCTTTTTTTTTTTTTTTCCTGCCACCCTGATGCTGCTTATGTGACAGCTCATAAAGCTTGTGGTTGCACTACCCCTCTCGCTTTTTCAGTTAGCAGTTCTTATTTCAACCGATCTATCTATTCCTCCAAGTCTTGGATTCACCCCCAGATTACCTTAAACATACTAAGCAAGGCTCCTACCATGCACCCACTGTTTTGCAGGTGCTCTTTAAGCTTTGTCTGTGGTGCCTCTACAAACTGCCTCAATACCTCAATAGATTGAGAGGTGGTGTTTTGTTTGGGTTTTTTTTGTTTCGTTTTGTTTTTTTTGGGTTGGTTTTTTTTTCCTTCACTCCTTGGCTCTGGCATCCATCCTGTCAGTTCCGCTGGTGGAGCACCGGGAGCTGAATTGGAGGTCAGCTTTTTTTTTTTTTTTTCCAGAAGTCTCTCACCCTGCTTTGCACAGCTACAAATGCCGGCTTGCTCAGCAGCAGCTATAAAAGCCATTATAAAAGCCTATAAACGTCTGATCCTGGGTCGAACTCAGGGTTTCCGTTGTTCGCAGCGATGTCTTTCTTGTCAGGTGTCTCTCGTTCGGTATGTGGCCATCTGCGGACCTGGCTCTTGCTTTCATCGTCTCGGGGCATTAATTTTTTTCGGTGCCACTCCAGATACCACAGGAGGTGCAAAAGTCATAGCCGCAGCACTATGATGGGGGTTAGGGGAGACAGCCCCTTCTGGAGCTGTGGCAGCAAATACAGAAGCTACCGCCGCCTTTTCCAATTTCATCTCTTTCAAAGTCTCTAACACCAATCTCCAAAGTGTAGAGTGTTTCTGTGCACCTTTGGTCCCTTTACTAACCTTGCAATCACGGGACCACTTTAACAGCCTCTGTAAGGGGGCACTATCATATCACAGTCCTCTCTTAGAGAGAATGTGTTGGAGGAGCTTCACCACCTCCTGTTCCTCTATGGATAACAAGTGCCCCATCTCCTCCCCAGACACACACCTGATCAGGGTGAGATTCCCAAAGTTTTGCAGACGTCTGACTTCACAGAGCTGGGGCAGCGCTGCCTTTCAACCAGCTCTCTGCCCCCTCCTTTTCATCGGACCTTCAAACTCGTCTTCGTCGAGTTATTGATCGGAGCGTCTCTGTTCGGGCGCCACTTGTTGACGTGGGAGTCATGGAGAACGCAGAGACAATCATGTGATCAAGCGATTGCCAAATTTATTACAAAGCCTTAACTCCTTATATACTATTTCTTACATGCACTTACAGTGATTTGGCATATTACGATTGGATACATGTCTTGAAGACCCTTAGTGACTAACATATAATTGGTTAAGCACAGGTGTGAGAACTTGACCTCGAAAGCTTGCCAACAGTCCACAGTTCTCATTACCTCAGTGAATTCCAGCTTCTTCTTACCTTGCTTGCTTAAGCTTCTTCGGGCCTTTCATGGCCTTGCTGTATCTTTCAGGATTATTCAGAGTTTATGTACCAATTATGCATTCTCCCGTGAGAACACTGTCTCCACAGGTACTCTTAGCATATTGAATTTTGCATAACACTGAAATAACTTGTAGTTTGCCTTTTAATGAAGTGACATAAACTAATGAATTAAATGAAGATAGTCATTAATTGACTGAGGAAATTATCTTGGGTTATTGTTGTAAATAAGCTAATGCTAAATTTATCGATGTTTATAAAAATATCTGATGGCAAGAAAATGTGAACTTGAATAAACATAGTTAAACAACAGCTATCAAATAAGGGTGTGTTTCATTATCTGAAATGCAAATACTACTAAACAAAAAGTTTTAGTGTAATTTTCTTCGGTCTGGCCTTTCTTGTGACTAGGCCTTCTGTTAATTAAATCACATTCAGGTTTCTCTATTGTGTTTTTTCTATATAGCTGAAGATCAGTTCTTTAGTAGCTTCTAAAAATCAGGTTGAATGCACATTGTATTACATAATATTAATCTTCAAGAACTCTACATTAGGAAAGAGCTTCCTGAGCTAATTTGTGAGGGTTTGTTGCCTTCATTGCTCTCTTCCATCTTTGTCGGTAGTATACACATAGGACTCTATATTTTGATATTTTTCCTATTTCAAGTACATTAATGCAAATTTCACTTTTTAGCAGGAAAATGAAACAGTTGGCAATATTTTTTCAATTGTTTTATTTAAAAATAAATGTTTTTTATTCAAAAGCTGCTATTTTCCAGTAGAATGCACACTTACTGTCCCTGGTTTAGTCTTATCGTGCTGTTAGCAAAAAAAAAAAAAGAAAATCTTGCAATACTAAAAATCAGTCAATATTACTAGAAGTCGGGTATTCAATGTCATCAAAACCGTGCTGTACTGATACTCACAAGCTTTTAACAATTCTGGCCTCAAAGATAATTGCATGCATTCTCTTTTTTTTTTGGTGTTTCTCTTTGTTAGGTTTCATATTTCTTAAAATTTGGTTTAGAGTAGATGAAAAACACTTAAAAATGCATTGACACTCAAGTTGCTGGGACTTCATAAGGATAGCCACAGATGTGGCTGAATTTCTTTGTTGTTGTAGTGGGGTAAAGAAATTGTAAGAGACCAATATCTCCTTTCTCAGGGAGTGAGATCAATTTTACTTCCTGGCAGTTTCTAAATTGTCTTTGCCAATTGTGACTGAAATTATGGAGACAGATGATCACTGCTCTCGACCTTTCATTATTCCAAGGCCACTGAGTGAAGAAGTGGTACATCGCTTTTAAGCTTTCCTGCTTTGTTTCAGTTTACAGGATCTCATTTCTGAAATATTTTGGATATGTGCAGTTAGCACATTGGAGAGCTTGATTTTCTTCTGTATATTCCCCTTCTATTGCTTTTGTAAGTATGGTCATAAATCTTTCAGGGGAAGGCATGGCCGAAAGGAGCATCCATCCTTCTGCTAGATCTATATTTGCCACTTCATTGTAACTGTTTAAATGATTTATGTAAATCGGGTATCATATTAATTGTAACAGACTAAACCTAAGTTGCATTCTTATTTCTGCTTCTTTCTTAGTAAGCTAAGTTTAAATTTTGAAAGTTCCCAGAAGATGAAGTTTTCTCTAATTCGGTGTTGCATCTTCAACGTAAAATTTAGTCCAGAATCTTTTAAAAGCAAACTCATAAAAAACTTTAAATATCTCTGGTTATAAAGGACATTTACATAGTGCTGGACAGACAACTAAAAAAAGATTAAAATATATTAAAGCCCTCATCAAATTTAAAAGCCTGTTCTTTCTTTTTCTTTGTGAAGGAATTGTGAAAAAGCTGTAATAATTAAAAAAATCAAACAACCCATGTAAGCGGCGAGGAGAAGCAGACAGGCCAACCCAATATGGGTGATAAGCAACTTCTAGTTTATTTGTGACGCAGTTCACACATATATAGGAGTGGTATTCAGCCACTCCTTCTTGGCATAACAGTATTGGTTAGCCCCCACAGCTTCCTCCACATTCTCCTCCCAGGTCCGGTCTCTGGCCACCTGTGGGGGCCACCCCCTGCCTTGCTCGCACAGTCCTCCAGAACTCTATGGTTCTGTTCTTAGAGTCATTCTGCAACAATTCCCCCCTTTTTCTTTGTGCAAGCAAGGCATTGTGGATTATTCTGTTCACCTGTTGTATCACACAACTATAAACAAGTCTAATAGCTACGATGATTAACCTAACAATGATACATAAGTGCAATACCTTAAACCGCAGTGTTTGACTCAACCTGTAATGCCCCGTGAAGACAACCATCTAGTTATTCTTAGGATATTGCTCATTTACTATTGCTGGGTAAGCTGAGCCAGGGTTCTCAGCTGTACGTGCATCGAATTAGCATAATCAGAGAGACTCATACAACACATTCCATCAAACTCTTCACATCCATGTCCCTGTTCCAACAACAAAAGGTTCTGCAGTGTTGCATGTCTTACAGAGTCAACATTAAAACAAATCAGGAATTGCCTTCGATGTAGAATTGTCTGCTTAGCAACTCAGCAACCCAGCCTGCTTAGTTGAGCCAAGGCCCCGGCTGAAGCACTTGCAGTGATTTGGCATATTATGATTGGATACATGTTTTGAAGACCCTTAGTGACTAACATATAATTGGTTAAACACAGGTGTGAGAACTCAACCTTGAAAGCTTGCCAACAGTCCACAGTTCTCATTAACTTGGTGAATTCCAGCCTCTTATCTTCCCTGCTTAAGCTTCTTCAGGCCTCTCATGGCCTTGCTGTATCTTTCAGGACTATTCAAAGTTTATGCACCAATTATGCATTCTCCTGTGAGAACACTGTCTCCACATCTCCCCCCTTTTGTTTTATCCAGTAACAAGTCGCTACTACAGCAAGGCACACACACATTTACATTAGCAGAGTAACTATTACAGGGTGCAGCAGTATGTTGAAGATGCTGATGGCAGTGAAGGACTAGCCAAAGAAATTTCTTACCAGTGGAATTCTCCCACCCTCTTAATTTGTTCCATCACCTGCTTTATAACACTACCATTGTATTAAATTTTTTCTAGCTTTTGCCTTAGCATTTTCTAGCAGCTACTGCAAATTTCCATACTCTAACATCTCTTTTACAAGTGACAAATCTATACAATACAAGGTGCAGTTTCTTATTAGCAACTAGCTAGTAAACACAGGTGGTTTTATACACAAAATCACAACCTCTAATATAGCTACTTTACAAGCACACATATTCAGGATGTTACTTTGCAGTTGCTCCCAAGTGATGTTTTGCAGTTATTTGTTCTTTCTCTTCCTCTATCTCATTCTGCTTGGGGTATTCACGGTCAGCTCCTGTAGCTGAGGCATCCAGGTTTATCCATTCGTCTGTCCAGCTCATGGCAGGGCTTCACAAACTTTGCAGACAGTCGCCATGGACCTGTAGGCAGGAGGGCACAAATATACCCCGTCCCCCAGGTTATCAGTTCTTCAGTTCTTGAGAAGTAGACAGGTTAAAGTTAAATGTAATATCATTACTCTCTCTCTCCCCCCCCCCCCCCTTTTTTTTTTTTTTTTTTTTTTGAGTCCCTGCAAAAGCCATCATTACTCCCACTACAGTCCCACGTACAGAACGTGGCACAAGGACCCTGTGGAGACTAACAGCAAACCAGCTCCGAGAAGCATCATTGCAGTGCGAGGTGGCAGGCTCAACCTTAGCGGGCGTCCCCGCAGAGGCTCTGCCTCCCCCACATTGTATGAGGCTTGGGCTTTTATACTGACCAAAATGCACACTCATTCCGACACAGGTGGCCAGCCTGTGCTGGAAGAAGTGGCCAGCAGTATCTACAAAGGTCTCCAAGGGTTGACAGAAACCTGGACATACTTATATTTACCAACTTCTAGTACATGAGTATCACAGAGAGACTGTATGGGCTCTCCCTGTCAATTGCAAGAAAAAATCATAACATATACAGCTTGAGTATAAGAGGGTTTTAACGCATACGTGGTCACTGTTTGCCAGGCCTCCTTAACTATTTTGAGATCAAGAGCTTCCCACTCTTTAGCCCCCTGCTGTGTAGTAAACACAGGATATGCAGAAATGCCCATTGCAGAAAATTCCCCAGTAATGATCACATATTTGGTTACCCATTGTTACAACTGAGGGTCTCCAGGGCCAGTAAGTCTGAGCAGACCGACCTGGGAGACGAAGAGTCAGGGTCTGGAAACAGAGGATATAAATCTGGCTCGGATTCAGGGGATTCGGGGGCTGATCCTGGGCCGAACTCAGGGTCTCTGTTGCTCACAGCTGTGTCTTTCTTATCAGATGTCTCTCGTTCGGTATGTGGCCATCTGCAGACCTGGCTCCTCCGTGACTGAGTTAAAAGTTTTTTCACTCTAAGGCATAGTGGGCTGGAGAGGCTCGCGGTTCCTTTAAATCTCCCGCTCGCGCATGATCTCTATTTTTCTACTGCGTGCTTCACAGTGGCGCCGCAATCGATCCGGCGCCGAGGCACTGCCCGCTTTCTTTCGGATTTCTCGACATTTATCATGCGTATCCCTTCTAATATACTTTCTCTGTCCTTTTCAAAGTCCCTACTTTCGGAACTGGGGTGGTGGGGGAGCAGGGGGTTACACCTCCTCCGCGGCACCTTCTGATGGAGGGGGAAAAAAGGAAGGGGTGGGGATTGCGGGGTTGGGGGGGTGGGTAACCCTGTGCTCCCGCGAGTTGGGGGGGGACGACAAGTTGTAATCTTCCCCCGGTTTCAACCGACCGGGGACGTCTGTTCCTAGTTTCTCCGTTGCTACCGCGGCAGTTTTCCTTTCTGCCTTGTAACTCTTTATACAGTTCATTACTTCCCTCCGTGGTTTACCGAGTTTCTTTGCCTTTTTATAATCATTAAGCACTGAGTCAAATAGTTCATCACCAAACTTTTGCCACTCACTCTTCTCAAATATTGTATTAGGATCTGCAAAAAAACTCTCTTAGCCTTCCCTACTGGCAGTAGACCTGCTAGCTGCTTTAGAGTCTCAGGCTCAATTCCCCCCTTTTATAAAAAGCACTGTAAAAGTTCAGGGCTCAGTTCCCCGCTTTTATAAGAAGCACTGTAATAAGTCCAGGGCTACCTCTCGGTCCATTTTCATGGCCAGCCTTTTCCGGATCGTCTTCTTCTGGGTCGTCCTGTAACCTCGGTCTCCGGATCGGCCTCCCGACGCAGCAGTGTCTGGTTCACCCCAGCGGCAGACTTTTTCGGTTAGTCACAGCACCTGGGTCCGTCACGCCACCGCAGCAGCATTGCCCGCGCTGCCCGGCCGCTGCCGCCGGCGCCGCTCTCTCGCCGTTCCGGGTCCCCGTCGACCGGGGCCCTGTATCCCGGGTCCCCGCTAGTCGGGGCCCTGTATCCCAGGTCCCCGTTGACCGGGGCCCTGTATCCTGGGTCCCCGTCGACCGGGGCCCTGTATCCGGGTCCCCGTTAAACCGTGGCCCTGTATCCCGGGTCCCCGTTAAACCGGGGCCCTGTATCCCGGGTCCCCGTCGGCTGGGGCCCTTTATCCGGGTCCCCGTCGACCGGGGCCCTGTATCCCGGGTCCCCGTCGGGGCCCTTTATCCAGGTCCCCGTGGACCGGGGCCCTGTATCCCAGGTCCCCGCTAGTCGGGGCCCTATATCCTGGGTCCCCGCTAGTCGGAGCCCTATAATCCGGGTCCCCAGCGACCAGGGCCCTGTAATCCGCGTCCCTGTTCGGGCGCCATTTGTAAGCGGCGAGGAGAAGCAGACAGGCCAACCCAATATGGGTGATAAGCAACTTCTAGTTTATTTGTGACGCAGTTCACACATGTATAGGAGTGGTATTCAGCCACTCCTTCTTGCCATAACAGTATTGGTTAGCCCCCACAGCTTCCTCCACATTCTCCTCCCAGGTCCGGTCTCCGGCCACCTGTGGGGGCCACCCCCTGCCTTGCTTGCACAGTCCTCCAGAACTCTATGGTTCTGTTCTTAGAGTCATTCTGCAACAAACCCACAAACAAGAAAATCCAAAATTCTTAACACAAGCCAGTTGCTACCATTGCGGGGGGGGGGGGGGGGGGGTGGAAAAGTAGCAACAAAAGACACGAATCTTTTAATACTTTTAATTAGTAGAAATATGGGGAAAGATCATTATTATTAGGCAACTAGAAATTTTCACTAGGGTTGGTCTTTATAAGAAATACACACTTCAGTTTTGATTTATACCAAAAAAACTTAATAAGTGTTCCAGCTATGAAAATATTAAATCACTTTTCTGCTTTTGAAATGGGATTTAATCTTATTTCACAACCAAGTAGGGAGAATTAATTTGCTGCCTGATTTATACAGGAAGAATCCTGGTTATTTCATTCACATTTTTAGCAATTTTTAGAATGGGTCTACTACAGGTATTACTGTAAATCTGTAAAATTAGTATCAATGTAAATTGATACACAGATTGATGCACAGAAGTATCCAAGTACTGGATTTTTTTCTAAATATTTAAATAGTGAACAAAATGAGATTTTATGTGTAAATTTTGAAAATGTTTCTTATTTAACTGCCACAGCAAACCCCAATTTAAAAAGAAAGGACAAATTTTTGTATTGCTGGAGAAATATTTAATTATTTTAAGAAAACAATAGGATAGGAATGCATGCAAATATTATATAAACTTTGTTTGCTTGCAAATTGTTGTTACTGTCCTTCAAGTTCATCTTTTCAGTGTCATAAATCCAACCCATGGATTTATTTAAACCTTTATTTAAATTTTATTTTTTCATTCTCGTGATGAACACCATGTATATGGGAGTATAAAGGCTCTCCTGAGGATTTAATAATATTTTGTCACTGAATCAGGAAATGTTGGGCAAAGCTTACATAGAACTTTACCCAAATCAATTCATTAACAGATAACTTTTTAGTGTAGTTCAAAATTAAATATAAAAATAACAAAGCATTCAAACACTTTACACGGAGAATTTGAAAACAGAGTTTTAATGCTTGTATTTTTTTTACCCACGGGTTTTGTCTTGCAAAACACTGACTATATTTAATATTGAGTTATTTCAACTGATATTCTGTCTGCATGGCGAGATTCCTACAACAAGAAGGCACTATAGTCTTAATGGCATTATGCATTCAATGTTTTAAATGCTGTCAGGCAAATCAGATCAGAACTCGATACTAAACCATGTTGAACATTTTGCCACCCTGATTCTATAGATTATATAGGGCTATATATACAGGTGTGGCTTTTTGCTTTTCAAAGAATATATTAATTCACAAAATGTTCCATTTTCTGTGTTTTTTTCATCTTAGGCAGATCTTTTTTACTTTAAGAAACTGCATCTTGTTTTGGCTACATGTCCCCTGGTTGTTGCAGATGAGAGACTGAAACAAGTGATGAAGCTTTTGCCTGAAAGCAGGAAATAAAGGGCAGTTTGAGACTGTGAATTAAGTGTATTTTATTAATGACATAGGAATAAGAATGTTAATAGTTTATCTTTTCAGGGAGTTTTTCTGCCAGAATTGTTAGATTGTGCCTTTCAATGTTACAGATAATAAAGGAAATCACTTTTAGTGTAACTGCTTTATGAAATAACATGTTTAGATATCTTATATAGGCATAACACAATTGAGAGTGCTTGTTGGTTATTTCCTACACTGTTGCAGGAAAAATGACATACACCACCATCCATGTGTTGGTGAGGTTTGCACGTGAGATGCATTTGAAAAAATACTTTACAGTACTCTGAAATATTTGCTTATGCCACACCGCACCAGAATAGTTTATCAAGTACAACTGTACAAATATGATAACCCTCATTATCCTCTGTAAATGCAGAATGTATATTTTGTATTTATTTTATATTTACAGGTGTACACACAGATACATATAATATCACATTTATGCATCGTATCAGTAAAATATTGGTTTATGCTTTGAATTAAAAAAAAAACAAAACAAACAAGTGTAACATAACTGAATTTAACTTTGATATTTTTAATATTTCATTTTAAGTTTTACGTTTATATTCCCCTTTTCTCTTCCTTTTTTTTTTCCCTTCTCCTTTAGCTGGCAGTACAATCACAGTAACTGATTTCTTTCCTGATTACTATGTCAGTGCTCCAGTGAAAAGAAAAACAGACTGAGTTTCAAGATACCAGAATTATGCTTCCAGGGTTGCTGACCACCCTGGGAAGGCTGGACCCACAGCTCTTGGGCACTTGGCAGAAATGTTCTGCACTATGCTCTGCAGCTCTGCTCTCCGGGCAAACACCACTGGGAAGTATGCTGAAGCAAACCATGGTCCAACTCTCCTCAAGTCTAGAAGACTTGAAGGAAACCAGAACACACATGGGGAGGCTGAATACTCAGATACTGGCATCATGATGACTACTGTTTTGACAATGGATGCCTCCAGAGACATACAGCCAAGTGCTCTTTCTTCAAACTAGAAAAGTCAACTGAGGTTAATCTGTAGTGATGTTTCTGATTTCTCTGTGGAAACTAAGCCACACAAGGGCATGTTTCAAGATTAAAAAAAAAAAATTATGTCAGAAGGACAACTTTCAGAAAGTACTGGTTATGTAGAATGATTTGATTGAAATGTTCTAAGGTTTAAATATGGACAAAACAAGAATATTTTTATTCAAATATGAAAAAAATGCTACCTAGAAAAAGAGATAAGGAAGGACCACAGACTTATGTAGAAGACTATTCTACAGATGCAAGAATAGGCACCAGACTTAGGGGTAGAAACATGCATTTTAACAAGGGAAAAATATACTGCTGAGGTAGGGGGAGAGAGAGATTATTTAAAAAAGGGGTATGTGTAATAAAAGTTAAGAAGTTCAGTACGCAAGTGAAAAGCCTGAGAGCGCTGGAAATTGACTTTATAAAGAAAATGTAAATAATTGGTTTTGATGAATGGACCATTTGGTTGCTAAGGAATTGACTGTTGGGTCACACTCAAAGAGTTGTGGTCAACAATTGAATGTCTAAGTGGAGATGAGTGAAGAGTGGCTTTCCTCAGGGGTCAGTATCGGGACCAGCACTATATAACATCTCTGTCGGCGACATGGACAGTGGGATTGAGTGCACTTTCATCAAGTTTGCTAACACCACTAAACTGTGTGGTGCTGTCGATGCGTTGAAGGAAAGGGGTGTCACCCAGTGGGACCTTGACATGCTTGAGAGGTGGAACAGTGCAAACGGCATGATGTGCAAGGTCCTGCATCTGGTTTGAGGCAAGCCCTGGTATGAATACTGGGAGATGAAGGGACTGAGACTACCTATGAGGAGAAGGACTTGTGAGTGTTTGTGGATGACAGATTGGACATGAGCAGGCAATGTTTGCTGGCAGCCCAGAAAGCTAATAGTATTATGGGCTACATCAAAAGCAGCATGACCAGCAGGTAGAGGGAGATGATTCTCCTCTGCTCTGCTCCGTTGAGCGCAGTACCTGCAGTACTGCATTCAGCTCCAAGTCCCCCAACTTAAGAAAGACATGAACCTGTTGGAGTGAGTCCAGAGGAGGGCTATGAAGATTTTTAGGCAGCCGGAGCACCCCTCCTATGAAGACAGGCTGAGAGAGTTGGACTTGTTCATCCTGGAGAAGAGGAGGTTCAGGGGAGACCTTAGAGCAGTTTCCAGTACCTAAAAGGAGCCTACAAGAAATATGGAGAGGAACTTTTTCAAGGGCAGGTAGGGACAGGACAAGGGGGAATGGCTTTAAAATAAAAAGGGGTAGATTTAGATTAGATATAAAGAAGAAATTAATTGTGAGGGCGGTGAGGCACTGAAACAAGATGCTCAGCAAAGTTGTGGCTGCCACATCCTTGGAAGTGTTCAAGGCCATGTTGGATGGGTCTTTGAGCAACCTGGTCTGGTAGAAGGTGACCTTGCCCATGGCAGAGGGTTGGAACTAGGTAAGGTTTAGGATCCCTTCCAACCTAAACCATTTTATGATACTATGATTCCTTTTAAGCTAGTTAATTCTTCCAGCTGTGAATTTGCTACAGTGCTATCTCCTGATGAGTTTCAGCTCTCATTAGAGATCATTTGGCTCTCAAGAGATGCTAACATCTCACAAATGCTGTAAACAATGGCTTTTCAACCTTGATTGCGGGTACTGTATTCCTTGATTAATGTTTGTGCACTAATATAGAACAAGAATATAAAAACATTTGAATTTATTGAAACATTTGAAAACATGGTCTTGATAAACAAAATCTTTCTGAATGCCTTGTGAATACGGTAACAAGTAAAAATTCTTTCCTTCCTTTTCAGTTAAATTAAGAAATATCTGAGCAACCCTCACTGACAGATGAGGCAAGGTGACATGAAGATTAGCTTTTAAATAATAATGTTTTGCAACAAACAGGGTGGAAATATGCTAGCATAGACTGTTAGTCCCCCAAAATGTATATATTTTTAAGTGGCAGGGAATCCTGAACGTTTCTCTTGGCATTCATAATTTTGCTCTTAGCTCATTGAAGGAGAGTGGCTTGAGTCAAACTTTCAGCCTTTTTATAGAACAAAACACCATCATTTCAACATGACAGAAGAACTGGTGATTACACAAACAAGACAAAGTCTGCGATGGTCCTACTGGATTGTAGCTGTAGGGAACATTTCAACACACTGCTGCATGGTAGATGACCTCTGGAGACAAGAGCTTCAGATTTAAAGATAATCATATTTATAAACTCACCAAGCCAGAGCACAATACTCACTGTAACAGTAGGATATTTTTTTCCCAAAGCATTTCAGAAATCTGCTGATGGTTTCACTGAATATTGAAAAAGGTGTGTTGTGTTTGTGTTATTGTGCCCTCAGGTAATGTGAAGAGAGATGCAAACCCATCTGTGCAGCCTGAAGCTGGCCTCCAGCATAAGCTGTTAGAGCTGTGACCTCTGTATGTCAGGCCATCACACAGGAAAAAAGGGTAAAAGGGGAAGCAACTAAATTAAAACTAATATTACAGATTATTTTGAAATACCCTGTTTAGGCACATAAACAGATTATGGAAAATACATGTATAAGGTAAGACCTGGGTGAATGAAATAGACTTTTAAAGTCCTGCCAAGGTGAAAGTAGGAGTAATTAATACTCATGAGGAAAGATGATAGCACAGAAAGGGAAAGATGAGCTGTAGTTGACAAAGATACAAATCTAGGTTTCATCACAATACAGCAGAGGGTAAGTGGGCTAGAAACAGGGAGAGGAATTCTAAGTTGTAGTAAAGCATTCCTAGCAACTTCCTTCTCATCCCTAGATAGAATTTTTTGAACATAGGAAACGTCAAGATAAAAAAAAATTATTTGAGCAGATAAAATATTTCTTGAATTCTCTAGAGGTATAGGCTCCATGAAACAGAGAAAAAAAAAAGTGGATTTTTTAAATTATCTATAAAGATAATTCTTATATTGAGCTTATATCAGCAATCATATCTGTGCATTGAATATCATATCAGTGAAAGGTCTGATTCTGTGGTACCCCAGATTGTTGCTGTGAGAATATTATCCACTCACAATCCTCCTTTGTGATCTCACCAGAAGAAAGGGTAAAGCAATTGAGTAGCATATAACTGCATTGTCCCTGTGCAAAATATCATAGACGAATGGTAGATGTTGGTAACAGCTTTCAACAGGTCTACTACTGTAGACATAGAGAGCAAACATCTAAGATACATTTTCATTCTTCCACCGCGGTCTGTTAACCTCTGATATTTACACAATTTGAGGATTTGCCTATTCAGTTTTAAGCTGAATTTATGCTTCTGTTTATGATATCTTTAATAATAAATTACCCTCAATCATATCATGTTTTCTCTGAAATCTAAATTACAATTTTTGTCTTATTCCCATCAATTTAAATACCTTATTCTTTACTGATTTGAACAGTCACCTTTTCATGAAGTTTGCCATAGAAGATATCGTTAATACCATTTTAAAAAGCTAATAAAGAATTACATATGTGAAAATCATAGTTTATTCTCCATTATTCTAATCTTTCCTAAAAATAATGAAGAGCTAAATAACCAGTCTCAGTCCTTATTGATTATCTTTTCACTGTTTCATTTATGGATATTTGCCCAAATTTTTACATGTTTCAGAAAACCACCAAGCCATGGTATGTTTATGTTTCATAACCTTGGCTTTGATATGTTAATTTAAGAGTTTAATTTAGTCTAAATTAACTAATTTAGGAGCCAATTTGGCTTAAACAGAGTGTTAATGGAAAGACAGACACCTAGACAGTGATTCAGGACTGCTAAGCATTACTTAAGCTCTAAATTACCCATCTCTTTTCAACGATTGCATTCATAGGTTTGTTCCCGTTTTCTACTTCCTGCTCCTTAGTTTAAGCATTTTAAGTAACGTTTAGTTGGAGACATTAGTGCTACAGGCTATAGCTGTTCTGCCTTTCAGTGCATCTGGGTTTATTTCCCATGGAATTCTCCTGCAGAAATCAAAATACATGAGGCAACCCAGACTGTGAAGTCTCAATATCGATGTGGGAGCAACTCCATCCCTAAAACAGAAGTGTTTGAAAACAGTGTTTAAATATGATTAATATTAGTAACTTGATCTTTTGAGCTTTCAATGCTCTTAAATATGCTCATGAATATTTGTAAATATTTTAAACTATCACCATCATATATATACATATTACGATCAGGTACAAACTTTTAAACTAGAAGTATACCTTGTTCTACATCAATTAGTAAATATTTTTAAGATTGTGACAATTGACCAGTATTGTTTTATGACATTTACAGAAATATTGAACTGTAGGTAATACTGTAGTAGAATAATCAGACAGTATACTAAAAGCTCTAAGGACAAAATAATTGTTTCCCAAAGGAAACTACAATCTGTTAGGAGGTTCTTTGGGGATATCTTTGTTCTTTTCTGTTTGAATACTATAAAACTGAAAAAGACTATAGATCCTTAGGTTTAGCTGGTAAGACCTTTGGATTTTTAAGCAAGCACTGCAGAGGGAAGAAGAGCCATAGATTATTAAGAAGAGAAAAAGAGGACGAATACTCTCAGGACAATTAAAACAGGATTCTAAATTACTTTATAAGTCAGTTCCACTGAAACAAGCTTACTGTTTTAATGTATGTAATGCCATTCTGTAATTTAAGGCCCTGTAATCCAGATTTTCTTTTGACCACATCAGATTCTTAAAATATTTGAACAGATTGTATTTTACAGTTACATTTAATTGGAAACTGAGAAAAGAATATCACTGCCTTGAATAGCAACTGAAATGTCCATATATCGTCTTCCACGTTCACATTACAGAATAACAATAGTCAGATAATTTGCAATTGTCAAACTGTTTCATTTTATTTTGGCAATAGAAGTGTGAAATATCATTTTCTTGTCAAATACGAGCTAAAATTAGATTGCTTGGTTTTCTGGCTGCAGAATAAGTCCACCAAAAGAAGTGGGTTGGCAATGTGCTTCAGTCAATATTCTATGGAATACGATTATTTATGACTAACTTTTAACCAACAATACTAACGTCTTTGTTTAATTTTTCAGTATATTTCTGTACTTCACACTGCTATTTTACCTTTGGAAGCTGCCAGATGTATTTAACAACATTTTTCTATGGGAAAGAGGTCTTAAAACAGAAAACCTGAGCTAAAAGGCAGGCGTATTTCTAATTTAATCTTCATTTTATTTACTGTTGTCATATTGAAATACTCCTTGACTCTGTCCACCAGGTCACATTGCAAAGAAACACTGAATACCAGGGCCGAGGCAGGCCACACTCTTACAGGCAATGTGGGGCCTCTTGCCCCTTATGTATAACATCCCAAGTTCAATCATTATTCTCCAAAGTTATCCTGTAGTACCACAGACTTTATGCCCTCTCAAGCCGCATTATGGCACTTAACCCACTTTTTTTTTTTTTTCCTGTGACAAGTAACATTTAGCATGTTTGGAAATAAACTTTTTCAGTTCTGAATTCCCTGTGCTGTTGTGTAAATTTGGTGAGAATGGAGTGCTATGGAAAAAGTGAGAAGACAGAAAAAGCTTTCTGAACAGAGCTGAGATAATTTGCATAGGTGAAAAAATCTTGTGAGATGAAAACTTGACTAGAAATTCAAAAAAGGTTTCACTGTGAGGTTTTTGTGTGTCTGTAAATAACCTGTCTCTTTCACCTCCTGAACAATGTTTCCTTCTCCTAAATAAACAGTAAGAGGATGATTTGGTTTATATTGCTTTTATAACCTGTAGAGTACACTCAAATTATTTTCCTTAATTTTACAAAAATACAACATTTAGATCTATCTAACGAAAGATGCTATTCATACTGGTTTGTGTTGACAAATTTAATCTGAGTTGTCAACACTGTAAAGTGGATGATTCTTTGCAAATGTTGCTAAAGCAGACCAAGAAGTGGTCCAAATGAAAAGTTACTCCTTAAAACCAGCCAAGGCTAGATATTTTCCTTAATGTGAGGTAAAACAGGACAGCATCAGTTTAAAGTAATACATTATCTCTGGTAACAAAGGAGAAAATTTATTGTGAAATCAACTGCACGTGTTTTAAAAAGTTCTGGTAATAAAATAATAGAAACAGTATTATTTTTCACAAGGACAGATATTGGAATGTGTATACTAAGAACAGAAATACATTTTTATATAATACTGCCTCCTGTAAGAAAATACATACAGAGAGATTGCACAAATAGCCAGATGGAAATAGTGCAATTCAAGACATTCATCCATGTTGCAAAGCTATCAGTATCCTTGTATTTCAGCAATAAATTGGGTAAAGCTAGTCTGTCTTTTGTCTGAACACCAGGCACTGACCAAGTATGGAAGGATGGAAGTGCTCTACTAGATTTTCCTGCCACAACACAGCCTACATCTGTGAGCTGGAAAACACTGGAGAAAAGCAAGTATTTAGTTGTTGGTTTTGGGTTTATGGATTTTAAATACCTCTTTGATACTTACTTGATTTTACTGCACTCACTAGGAGAAGATGTCAAATTCTATGATATTTTTTCTGTGTGAAATATTGAAGTGACCCGTATTTATTAGGATTTATAAACTTTGCACAATTTTAATCCAATACCACTTGGTAATTTCTAAATTATAATGAGAAGTAATCTCTTCCTGCATGGCCCTGCTGTTGTTATATGTGGCTGTGTGGTACACAGAGTCCTAGCCTCAGCAAAAAATAAACAATGTGAAAAATCTGTTTCAAACTGTGAAGTAGCACTGGATCCACTGATTAGTAAGAGAAAAGGATATTGCTTTATTTTAGTGCTTGTAATTTGAGCCATTTTTAATGATATCATTGATGTATCAGAAATCTCTTACAAACTGGTCTGATAAATCTGAGAGTTAAAGCATGGTTTGTAAAGCATGCACCAACACAATGCTTCGTCCCCCCGAGACCTTCAGAATGCTAGCATACATTTAAAAAAAGCTCACTACAATCTTTATTGCTTCAACTATAATTTACTTTCATTGTAAGACTTTGATTTTTAAAATACTTTTAAAATACTGAGTTTTTCCTGCTTCATTTTCTAGACATTGAATCTTGCTGTATCTTGCTGTTAGTGTAGAATCTCCTGCAGTTTTGGTTCCTTTAGTATTTATACATGATCACCAAATCTGTAAATATTATTTTGAAAACTGTTTTCAGTTTCAATTCAGAAACTGAACTGACTCCTTAGGATATGTTTCCAAATGTTTTCATGATAGCAATGTCTGTTCCGTAAATGCTTCCCTATTTCTTCAGTATTTTAAAGAGCAGACAGCAGTTCATTACAGAGTCACATTTTCTTCATTAAAGACTATCTCATTATGTTATAAATATTGAAAGGTTTTTAATCAGTGTACTAAAAAAGGTTATTATATGTGGCACAGTCTTTCTTTTAAGAAAAGGGAAAATGTTAAAGGCTTGTATTGCCTGAGGCAGGGATCTGTAGGAGCAGACAGAAATGTCTCCTGAGATCCCCTATTTAAAGCTGCCCTGATGAATGTTAATTCAAGTTTTTCTTCCTTCCTGCTGCAAGAAAAAATATCACATATGAAGGAAAAAAAGAAGTGTATACCAAGTATTCTGGAGAACCAGCTTGAAATTGGTCTTATGGTCTGATTTGCAGAAATGCCAGATGCTTGTACTGGCAGTTGGTGCTCTTTAAGTACTCTCTTTCCTAGATCCTGCTTACATACATGTGGCTTTGTCTTTGCTTTTATTTTATTTTTCCTTCTTTCAAGAGACTTCGGCCTTTTGTTTTACCTATGCCTTACTTTTTGTACTGATTCTGAGACAATTTTTGTGCTTCCATTCACTGTTCTCCCCACCCTCACTTTCTCAGTGCTGGTTCTTGGCCTCTATATATCTTCTTTCTTGACTATTTTCCGTAACTTTCCACAACCTTTCTCTCTTTACCTTTCTGCTTTGACTATAAAATGGGAGCCTTTTACTCTCCAGTTGTCTGTGAAATGGCAAAAAAGTAGAGATAATCATTACATTGTCTTACCCAGCGGAGCAATTATTTCAAATTAAACATTGTAGACCATCTTCAGAACTGAAGTTAAACCTATTTTAATAATTAAAATGCTGAGTTTTGTGAGTGTTACTGCTGAGTACCTGAAAATCGTTACAGATCATTTAATTCACAGCCTCAGCAAGACAGATACTGGTAGCAGTCTGACAGGCATGAGAAAAAAAAATATTTTGAGAATCCAGATTGCCATGATGCATGAGATAATGAGTGATCTAAAATCTCTAATCCACTGGGTTGTCTGTCCATCAAACTTACGCCTCTCCAGTTTGTGGACAAGGATATCATGCAGGACACTGTTGAATGCTTTGCACAGGTACAGGTAGATGGTGTCAACTGCTGCATGAAAGACAAAGC